>NW_003314261.1:4127415-4223983 GCF_000143415.4 Selaginella moellendorffii | reverse complement strand
TTGAGCAATCCAATAAACGTGACAGAATTCCCTTGCAAGCCCCGCGATTCCATGTCCAGGAAGAGCTGGAGCGCAACCCATTCACGGCATAGCCCAGAATGAGAGAATTCCACGCGACGAGGTCGGGGCAATCCATCCGGTCGAAAGCCCTGCGCGCCTCGCCCATGCAGCCGCACTTGCCATAGAGATTCACAAGGCTGCTCGCCACGAACGCATTGGAATCGAGGCCGCAGCACTTCGGCTCGGCGTGGATTTGCTTACCCCAATCCAGACCCCGGGATCGCGAGCATTCCTTGAGCGACGCAAGGAATCCCCTCACCTCGTAATCGCTGGAGTGGGCGCGGTCAAGCTTGGAGGTCGCGAAGAGGAAGAACTAGGACTCATTTGATTCTTTATAGCCCATGTCTTATAAACGATCAATAAAATATTCGCGGTCCGTACTAGGTTTTGATTTGATTGCATCTTTTGTTACCATATAAAAGGGCCCTTTAGGATTCACATAATCAGGGTTTAATGGCAGTGATCGAGAGCGTGGACAAGAAGGCTAGCGCTGTGGCAGCGATGGACGCAATCAAGAAGGGAAAGAAGAGGCAGCGAGACAAGGAAGGACAAGCTGATACCAAGGCCAGTGCTCCAAAGAGAAGGCGTGAGTTCCAGGACGAGCCTCCTATGGTCCCTAAGAAAAATCTGAGCAGCAAGGTAACATACAAGATTGATGGGTTAGTTATTACTTCCCATAGCGATTTCCATGACTTCTGGCCGCGATCGACATCCAAGCTACCGGCACCAGACTACCTCCACTGCGCTGGAGCTCAAGAGCTTCACAACCTCCTCACCCAAGAGCTCTGCAGCAGAGACTGTGACGATTGTGCCCCGAGGAATGCCCAGCTCTTGGTGGTGATTGGCGGGACGAGATGCCACATGATGAGGCGACTCGAGGACTTGTGCCACTTAACTAGACGTGCCGGAGACAAGATCTGGTATGGAGTCCAGATTAAGGAAGGTGGAAGCTTGTGCACGCTGTTCAAGTATATGTTTGATGGGAGGAGCGCAAGCATGAGCCGGGACATGTCCAAGGAACTCCATGCCAAGGATTGCACAAACAAGACAAACAACATGATTCAAGAGATCCTCTCCCATGTCTCTGGGAACAAGAGCAACAGTTACTTCTCTCCAATCCGTGTGGAGAGCGTCCACCATTGACTGTAAGAATCACTCCTGTGATCAAAACCTTAGAACAATTGTGTTATTTTTTTTGTCTATCCCTGTCGATCGACACTGGTTTCGTAATCTTGTCTGCAGATTCTACAACCGTGACTCCCACCCACAGCTTTCAGTCTCCTGATTTGTTTTTACCTTAAACACACAGATTATTCATGTTATTCGATATTTCGATGGAAAAGAGACTGCTGTTTCCTGGAGGAAAATGGGCGTTAATGCTTCTTTTTAATGTAATGGGCATTTGGTCTAGTGGTATGATTCTCGCTTTGGGTGCGAGAGGTCGCGAGTCCGATTCTCGCAATGCCCCTCAAGTCTGATTGTCACAATTTATTCAAATCATGTCAGATTACAATCAGTTCAGAAAATGCGAAATTGATTATTGAATTTTACAGTCAGAAAGGAAACAAACGAAAGATAACAAAGAATTACTGTCACGCTTGCACTGCCCGTGACGATGAAACGGCAAACTTCCGGGTGGAGCTTGGATCTGTGAACGAGGCCTTCTTTCCGTCCGGGTCGAGCATCATCGGCCCCGAAAACCTCTCGTTCTTCCTGGGAGCGTTGCTGGATCCTCCTCCTCCTCCTGCTTCTGTAGAGATCGAGAACGCCCTCGAGGTAGTAGCAGTAGCCGTGGTGCGCGGATATGGTGGAAGAATGCCCTCGGCTACGTGGGATTCCGGGACGACCTGGCCGTTTCTCACGTTGAAAGACGAGCCGTGCCTCCTTGACTGGGTCATCAGCGTCGGGACCGAGTTCTCGTAGTATGACTGGTAGATGGAGCGCATCATCGAGCGCGGAATGCAAGCCTCGAGAGTGCTCCTCGGAAGATAGCTTGAAAGATCACAGAGCTGGTCCAAGAATATCAGCTTTGCTACGAGGCCGCCCCTGAAAGGAGTACAAAACAAAACAGTGAGATTGCCAGAGCAACAAAGAAGAAAAACCTTGCTCCATCAGATGACAAATCCAATGCGGTCACCGCAGCGCCTTGCAGGAATGTTTTCATCATCGCCTTGATTGACATCTCGATGTTCTCCAGAATCCGCGAGTCCGAGTCCTCAATCTTTCGCTCGGGATGCTGCTGAGCAATCATCCTTCTCTGGAGCTCTCTGCGCTCGAAGCGGACCAGCTCGCTCGCAGCCACAACAGCATGTATGCACCTGACGTCGCAAACCAACGACGTAGATCAGAACAAGCAAGAGGAAAAATCGCGACGTACCTCGCTAAGCAGTGAACGTTATTGTTAAAGCCACCGGCATGGATGTCAAAGCTACTGTCGTCCCAGACACTGGACGTCATGAGAGCAACGTACAAGTATGGAACGAGTGCCCAGGTAGAATCGCCAGCTCCTCCCAAGTTCAAGAGAATGGACTGGACGACCTTTGAGTCCTGGTCTTTGCTTGCTCCAAACTGGCACGCTAGCATCTTCACCTTTGAGACTGCTGGCTTCTCCGGAAAAGATGGCGGTGCGTGCCTTGCAAAGTCCGAGACGAGTGAAGCCAGCAAAGGTGCGCTTGATTCGAGGACTTGCGAGGCCGCTTCGGCGAGGAGGCATCGGAAGCTCAAGATATGGCCGGCTTGGAGCGAGAAGTTCATGAGCGTCTCAAGCTCAGTCATGCTCTTCAGCGCAGCGTCTCGGTCCCTTTTGCTGTGGAGACTGGTCGCAAGGTTCTCCAGAGCCTCTTTGTTGGAGCGTAAGGTGATGTCGATGCAGTTTAATAGCACCGCGAGCTGTTCCCTGAGATCGTTGTCCAGCTTATCAGCTCCATAAGGCCCGAAAATTCGAACGAATGCTTTGAGCTCCGTCACGTCCGCTACCATGTGTGCTGCTGTTTTACCCACGGGCCTCGCACTCCTGAAGCTTTTCTCCGATGGTGTGAATATAACTCCCACATTATTGACATCCTTGATGATGTTCTCAATGTACCAGTCGCAGATAGTCGATGCTGCTGAGCCACCGACTTTAGCATCAGGCACGTAGTTCGGAATGAAGGTCTGCGGATGTCCCGAGATCGCCTCCTTGAGCAGGACTTCCCGAACGGATTGAGTTAAGTCCATGCCAACGTGCTGCTCAATTATATGGATTATAGTCATGTGGCGCTGGATGGAAGCTTCAATCACTGACGGCCGTTGCAAGTCTTTTTCAATGAGTGGAATCTTTAGCAATTGGGAGCGAAAGTTGCCGAGTATCCGGTCCCTCATGTACTGCAATAAAAGGTTACAAGATCATGCCATTACTTTTTATTTTCAAGCCTTCTTTACCTCTCTAGGAACAAATACATGATTGACGACACGGACAGGCTCCATCTCGTTTATCACGGAACAAAACGTAGTCAACCTTTGAACGGCTGCATCGATCCTGCAGATTTTAACAATAGATTCAGCAAGCAGTGTTTGTAATAACACGGAAACACCCACAGTTTCATCGACTCCTTATTGGAAGGCTTGCTTTCAAAACCAGGTAAATCAAGGCTCACTCTTACCGACTTGTTGGAAGAAAATCCAGCTCTTGCTACCTGGTTCAAGCGTGAAGCTGCTTGCTCAGGAAGAAGCTGTAAGACAAAATGTGTTTTATTTTACAATCCTGTCGAAGCAATAGAAACATACCTGCTGATCAAGGCGTCCGAATCCTTCTTCTGAGTCGAGAAGGTTGATAAGTCCTTCAAATCCTTTCATTATGTAGTTAAGGAGCGTTTCGGCGTATGAAATCGCATCCTCCGCAAGCTTTGCAGGCTGCAAAAATATACCTGTTAGAGAATATAAACATTGCTGATCTGTTTCACTTCATCGGCCACACTATAGTGGGCATTTTCCGGGAAGGTGCTCGCGATGCTCAACCAGGCGCAGCAGTTATGAGGTCGTCCTTCAGGCCCATACATAGTATGACGAAACACCTGCAGAAAATATACGAGAGTCAAGGATATAAGTCATACTCAAGCTCACCATGTTGAGATGTTCTCTGTAAAAACATAAAGTTTTCAGGGATCCGTGTTGAGATAGCACCTTTTGCATATCATCCACACTCCTACAAGACGAACGGGACGTCAGCAAATCAGAACTAAAAATTCAAACAGCTACCTGGACCACACGTAAGCCATGTTTCCTTCGGTTATTATGCTATCTTTTCCAGTTGAGATTGTGGCCTTCTCCAAGTGCCTAAAATTTATTGAAGATCGCGACGATGAAACTGTCATTATAATCCTTAGCCAGTCTTGGCGAAATACCTGTAGTAAAAACGTTTGAAATCACGAGACTTTTCACACATTAACAAACCTACAGATAGATCAAAGTTGCTGTGCCTGAGCTTCTCAGTTTGTAGTTTAGGCAGTGTCTCCAACCGTTCCATAACAGCGAGAAAACTGTTACGCAAGTCACTTTCAAAATCTAGAGCAACAGCACCAGGGCTTTCAAAAAGTAATCGCATCCTTTGTGCTATGCCGGTGAGATGTCCCAGCGAAAATGCTCTTATGGCTGTCAAAACACATTTATTTATTTTCATGCAAGTAAAGACATTAACGACGAACCTGAGGCGTACTTCCGAATAAGCACAATAAGCTTGTCCATGCTTTTTAAAAGATAGCCTATTGTATGATCAGAAGGATCAACAGTAACGGGCATAACACGATTTCCTTTGGCCCTTCCGACTACGAGGCCCGCGTGACTAAAATACCAAAGTGCTTCTGCTCGAGCCACAGCTAATGCAGCATACGCCATCTTCGAAGTACAACTGGTATCAGATCATGTTTACAGAAACTAAAATACAAACTAAAACAGCGTACCTGGACATTTGGAGCAAGAAGACTTGGCTGGTCCGTAAAAAACACGATCATTCTCCTAAGTTCAAGTTTCAAAGTTACTCGATGCTCTCTGTGAATGCCATCTGATTGAAGGATGGCCACGTCGTGCGCATCACTTGAGATACGCATCTGGGTAAGTGTCATGCTTTGATACACAAACATACTCACATGATTGTTTTTTCGACTTGTTTAGCAAGGTTGTACTCCACGTCCGCGTCCTTTTGTTTCACACGGCCAACTTTTGCAAGTTTTCTTGATTCTGATATCTTGGGTAAAACGGAATGCTGGTATTCCTCATGTAGAGATAGGTACTGCGTTCAGACCGATAGTGAAGTAAGACCAAAATATAACAAAATTGTATTTTACCTCATCTCGAAACAATGGAAGCACTAGCGTATTTTTAAGAACTGCCTGCATTATTAGAAATTATTTAAAATCGTATAAACTGTGCTCTAACCAAGATGTCATTTTACCATCACAATGTCGATTGCACCTATTCGTAAAAGTTCGCTGGGGCAAACTAAGTATCCTAAAAGCACCCACTCACGATAAGAATAAATGTTGGCCAGCTCCTGTGCCCTCTGTATTGTCCCGAACGAATAAAAGTTAAGAGAGTACACTCGCATTTGTCACAAGCTTACCGCTGGATGAGCCGAGTTTGTAAGCTTTTCTGGATAGCGAGGATGATAAGGACTGAGAAAACCTTCACTTCTAATGCGCTCAAAATCAGATCCAAGATATATCGTCGGACCAATTGCATCCAGTATCTGCGACTTTAGTGGTTAAGAGACAAGCCAATGAGAGTATAATTTAATGCTATACCTCTCCCACCCTATGGCTCACAAAATTCAAATCTTCGTGCAAACCTTTCAGTGGGGGGTCGAACGAGTCGACAAACTGAACGAGTCTGCACATCAACGTTGTTTGTAATAGTTAAGATTTGTGTAAACATACCTGTGGTAAAACTCGTAGTCTCTCCCGCTTTTTAAGATTGTGTGTGTTAGATTGTATAGCTGGAGTAGCATTTTCCTTGGAATCTAATTGGCAAGTAGCGATAGTTTAAAACTACAAATGAACAATTCGAGACGCTACCTTGTCGGCATACAAGTTGACTTTGACGAAAGCACAAAAAAGGTTCATAAAAGCATGTAGAACTATTGGATTCTGGTGTGGCTGGAACAACCAAGAAAAGTTTCTAAGCACGATGAAACAAGGATTTACAATTTGTGCATACCATAAGCGTGACAACGGTGCTGCTCATGTCAAGGATCACCCGCAGCGCTTGCTCACGAAATGTCATCAAGTCAAGCAGTACCTGCGTAATAGAGACTTTACCGTACAGGCCGAAAAACAATTGTAAACTCTTACCAGCAACCACGGCTCCAGTGCCGTAAGATAGCTCTCAGCATTGTCTCGAAGCAAGTCTAATCCCGGCTTATCGACCTGACTAACTCACAGAAAACACATTGAGAATCACGCAAAACAAAGAAGAAAAGATCATTCACCTTCTCGGGTAGAAGCTTCACGGGGTGCTCTGGAAACTTTCGGAGGAGATGTGTGCAAAGCTTGGGAGCATTTGGGAAGAGCCCGGACTGCCAGAACGCATCCGAGAACTGCTGGTTGCCATTGTCGTTGAGCTCCAGGATTTCGCGAAGGCGATAGATTTTGGTCATGAGACCCTCGGCAACGTCTTGGAGCTGGAAAACCCATTCAATCTGCCGAAACTTTTGAGCGTTCACTGCGCTGGAGCCTTTGGCACCGTAGCCACGCCCCGCCGCCGGAGAGCTCGACATTGCCTTCTTCCAGTGTGGAGAGGACGTCGATGGCGACGCGGCTGCGCTGCTCGACTCGTTGTTCTTCACATCGTCCCAGTCGCTCCCGTGTTTGTCCGGGGAGTTGATTCGAATGTCTGGCCTCGAGAAGCCCTGGAGCTTCTTCTCCAGCAATTGACTCTCCGTCCCCATCTCCCTTCCTCCTGGAAAGAAACCAAGAACTCCGCTTTAGTCAAGACACACGAAATTTCTCAAGAACACCGCGCTAATGCAGGCTCTAGAAACGCGCGGCGCCATAGAAACGCACAGATTTCGGAGAGCGCCATACCTGGATTGGAATGCCGGCGCGGTCGGCCGCGCTCCAGATCCAGGCCTAGGGCATCCAGAAATCCCCAGGCGCGTATTTCACCTGTGATCCCTTCCCCGTCGCAGCTACGAGAGATCCCGTCGGAGGAGTGGCAACGATGGCGATGGAAGAGAGACGACGGGCGCTATGGTGGAATCTCGCCCCACGGCCCAGCTAGAATAGCCAGGCTTTCGGCCACAGCGATATAGCTTATACCTCCTCTACACATTCACAGTTGTGCACAGTGTTTTTCCTGGCCCAATTCACAGTACGATGATGGTCACCCGGGCCGTACATATGGCCACCAGAATGAGCCCGGTAACTAAATCATACTTACCCCGCCATCATGGTAACTTGCATTACATTTCAAGGATAGAAAGTGGGCAGGCATCGGACGGTCGAGATTCCACCAGTACGGACGGCCTGGATAAGATGAAAATAGAATATACTCGTTTTTGACCCGTGAAGATTCTTTTGCAAGAACCCTAGGATTGATTGGAGCGAGCGCGATGGCGGGCGTAGCGGCGGTGGCGAGAGCGGCGACCAGGACGATCGCGCAGTCCTCGCAGCTAGCTTGTAAGTGACTCGCATTCTCTCGCGATCGATTAGGGCTTTCTTTTTCTCCTCTTTCTTGTTCTTCCAGCGACGAGGAGCTTCCAGACGGGCGCGCCGAGGCAGTGCTACTACGATTACGAGCACCGGGAGCATATGTATGAGATCTGGAACATGAAGAACCGGAACCTCAAATTTGGGCTGCTGGTGTGGGGCGGGATCGTCGGGCTGGGGATCGCGATTCCGATCTATGTCGTCAGGTTCCAAATGAAGAAGGCGCAGGCTTAGACGACGAAGACGAACTCCCGCGTCGAGCAGCAAGAAAACTCCTCTAGGTAGGAGTCTCTTCGTCTTTTTTCTTCTTTCATTGTTTCTCTTCTCTTTCTTTTTTCTGCTCATTGCTCTTCCTCCTCCCAGCTAAATGCATTGGTCAGGGCATGCAACGCCAGGCATCTTCCCCGTATAAAAAGACATCGTTTTTTAGCTCTTTGTCTAAAGGAATCTCTTCACGAATAAAAATGTTCCTTGAAAACTTTTAGGTTGAGCAAACACACACAAAAGTGTGACGTGTCAGCCGATGTGGCCTCCACGTCAAGAGAATCACACGTCGCCGGCCAAGCACGAATTTTTCACAGATGTTAAGAGGGGTGTAGTGGCTAATTCAAGCGATTCACTATATAACAGTGAAAGCGAATTTCCGGGTTCCAATCCTGGCACCCTCAACTCAAAAGTTTTATTTTTTCACCTAACCGCAGGTTAAACATATAATCTCACTACGTTTTGATTATCTTCATGGTTTCACTTTGGTTCGGTTCGAGTGACCTGCGCGATGAGGCCCGAGAGCGCAGCGCAGTGCTTGGATCGATTCTCACACTCGTCGCAGCACTTCTGAAGATTGAGTATCACTTGTCGGCAGCTAGAAAGGCAAAATTGGAAACACGAGGCAAATCAGTGACCGATCCTCGTACCTTTCCATGACGTAGTGGTTTCTCTGGAGGCACGCTTGGATGTCGCAAGCGTGCTGATTACACGGGTCTTTGCTCTTGGGCATTTCTGGGAGAAAGAGGATCCAAGCCGAGTAAAACGAGGTGCCCTAGAAAGATAAATCGAGATCGCTACCTTGCTTGCAGGAAAATAGAAGTAACCTACACAGAGGAGGACGATTTCTACTTGGCAACTTCGGCGGATTTTTGGGCCCTCTTCTTCTTGTCAAAGCTCGCGATCAGCCCCGACAGCGCTCCACAGTGCTTGGATTTATAATCGCAGTCCTCGCAGCACTGCTGGAGGTCCATGATCACGCCACGGCATCTGCCAGAGATCAAATCTCCAGAGGAATTGGAGCTTGCGTTTGGGATTTGTTACCTTTGGATCACATAATCGTTCTTCTTGAGGCAATCCTGGATGTCGCACGCGTTCTGGTTGCAAGGACTGGCGCCAGCCACGGGGACCCCAGTTCCTTGCATTGGAGCCCAAAAACCCTAGAATGTGGCTTCAAACGAAAGGAATGTTTAGAAAAGTGGCAGGCTATTTGGGAAGCGAATGGCGAGCCAGTGCTTCTCGTACTCCACCCAGTGCTTCAATCCCATCTCTTCTAGGATCTGGATTCGCAGCTCAAACAGTGGCTTCTGCGGCGGCTTGGAATCGTCTTGGATGAGCTCGTTGAGTGCCTGGAGAGAAATCGATCCAAAAGTCTTGAGAAAAAAAAAAAAAAAAACAAAGCTGTGACATACCTTCATTGCGTTCCCGTAGCGTTTGAGCTTTCTCTCTCGCTTGACGTTGAAGAGCGCGTACTTGGACGATGTTATATCGACCCACTTTCGCAGCTCAGCGAATGTGGCCTCGTACTCGCTACTGTCTTCTTGTTTCTTGTCCTCTTCTTTCACGACCTCGCTCGAGCCTTCTCCGCTTTCGTCTTGTGGAGTTTCAATGCTCTCTTGCTTGGCCGATTCGAAGACGCCGGCCTTGTTTTGCTGTTCTTCTTTTTCCGCAATCGCAGTCAGCTTTTTACACAGCGCGTCCAGGAATGCGTCGCGCTGCATTTCCATGTCCTTTTTGGCTTGCTGCAAATGGAGTGCTTAGTCTCGGCCAAGTTTGTGCAACACTACAAACGTACCACAGCATCAGCGTCTTCTGGTTCGTTCTTCATGGCAATAAACTTTGCGAGAGCGTCTTTGTCAATGCAACTGATGAGCTCGTCCGCGGCTGCGATCACCTGAAACGTCAAAAAGGCCTCGTCAGCCACAATGCTCATCGTGTTTTCGGATACCTCGTCGTAATCTTGCTCACTGTCCTTGGATGCTGCAAGCTTCTGCAAAATTTCGGACAGGAGCGGTATGTAGTTTGTAAACTCCGCCTGGCAGCATATCAGAAGGGCGAAATAAGCAAAACCAATTTCAGTTGAGAAAGGAATTACCTTTAAAGAATTTGCTTGACTAGACCATTCAGCGCGCTCTTCTTTTGTGGTTCTTGGGAGAAGCGATAGCAATTTGATCTTAACGTCTCTAACCTGCAGCGAGACGACAATGAAAAACACCGACAGCTTTGACATTGCAACTTACTTCCTCCTCAATTTTCTTGAAAGGAGACTTTTGTTGCTCTGGCTCCTTGTCTTTGGCCTTTTCATCATTCTAAAAGAACTCACAAATTACAACGGCAATAGAAAAAAGAAACATAATTACCTTGGCAGCGGGAGCAATCGGGACCACAACCCGTGACACCGCAGGGCACGCCTGTCCATTTTCTTCACCTTTGTTGTTCGCGAATGAAGTCTTTCCCAACGTCATTTTTCCCATTAACAATGTTCCAATAGGCGCGTCCTGGAAAACTGCTGGTAAGA
Organism: Selaginella moellendorffii; assembly: GCF_000143415.4. Classification (NCBI taxonomy): domain Eukaryota; kingdom Viridiplantae; phylum Streptophyta; class Lycopodiopsida; order Selaginellales; family Selaginellaceae; genus Selaginella; species Selaginella moellendorffii. The sequence continues at coordinate 4,213,462 of NW_003314261.1, read as the reverse complement.
AAACTTTGTTTGCTGGAAAACTCCATTACCTTTGGAGCTTTATCGTCTCCAGGAGATGCAACATAAAAAGCACGTTTTTCTCTAACACAAATAACAAAAAGGATAAGTCAAGCAACGCTTTTCTTAGACATACCCGGGAGCCAGCACTGTAGGTTTGAGGCCGTTCGTACCAGTGATAGCACCATCGATATTTGAATAGGAGCTCAATTTTATGTAATTCTGCACAGAACACCGCCTGTGAGCTCATTTACAGTGAAAAATAAGCACACCTTTTCTTCAAGTCCACGATCAATGAATAATACTGCCTTCTTTAACTTCTCTAGGAAACTTGAATTGTCATGCCTACAAAAATATCGTTGAAGCTGATTTTAAAAGGAAATATTTAGTACCTAATGAGCAAACGAATGGTGTATTCTCCCTTGGAAAGCTTCACGCCTTTGGGATAAACATCCCCCATTGAAAGTACCCTCTGCAAAATTCACAGCATAAATGGGTAAAAGAATAAAGCTGTGCCATACCTTGTTAGCATCATAAATCATATAAAACTGCGATTCAAATTCATTGTCATAAACTCGACCATTCAAGGCGGGAAATCTTGGAGTATATTTACCCCCTTCTGAAAGGTTGAACTTATATCTGGACAAGCGTAAGTTATTAACAGACACAATGACAGAGAACTCACATCAGTGTTAGACCATGTATTTGTCGTCCATCTGGTAAATTGTCTCGCTCTGCAGATAAGGCTTCTAACTTCCATTCGGAGGGCCGGTAAGGAGTTCGCACCTGTAACATCATTCAGAATTAACGTTGACTAAAATAAGATCCTTACCCTTGTTAAGGTTATTGAAGGAGTCAGTCTTTCACTAGAAAGAGGAGACATAACGTTGACTCGTGTCGCTACATCAGCTCCGTTTAAGAACAGATCACCGCTACAGCGAGTTAAGCCACGAAATTCAATCTGCACACAAATATAAGATGGGAACATTATAACATAACGTACAAAAATACCTCCACATCTACATGAGCGGCAGCATGACTACCACTGCCGCTAGACCAAAATTGCGATATAGTCAACTCCATCGTTAGGCCCTCGCAAACAGAAAAGGCAAAACTTTTCGAGCAAGGTGCAGTTAGAGTAAGAATGCTTTCCCAAACGGATGGTCTTGCACTCCTTTGAAGCTGGAAATTCTTTTTAAGTTACCACGAAGACGTATAAAAACACTAGTACCTGAACAGCGTTAAGGAAAAATTTCCTAGGTGTATCAAAATTGGAAGTTCGGACAGTCATCTCGGCCCACGTAGCACCTTCGGGAACGGCTATGAATCTCCTCTCAACATGACCTTGATGAAAAAACATGAGTGCAATTCATAAAAATGAGGTTTCGAGCGAGGATTTACCAGGTGAGAATATCAATTTTAAGAAAGATACCGCTGGTGGCACTTCGGTTACTTGAACGGGTTTGACAATTGTGACCGGGACACGAAACAATGGACCTCGCCACGGTGCCATACAATCTATGCCAACAACTTCAGCATAATGCACACCCGGCTTAAGATTTGTTGGGTCGACTATCACACTGTAAATCAATTATTAACAACGTGGCTAGTAGAACGAACGTAACGTACTTGAAGGTTCGCCCATTGTGCGTGAGCAACAAATACTCGGGGCATTTAACGATTGATACGTCAGTGCTCTCGAGTCGAAGACGTTCTTCGAATGGTGCAAGCACATCTAGTTTGTCTACTCCCTCCTGAAACTTGGTCTTCACTTGCACCGTCCACTGCAATTTTATACGCTTGTCAATAACGGAAGTTGAAAACAACAAGAGCTGAAAACAAGACTAAACATCACCTCACTTGCACGCTGAGATTCACACGCATCTCTCAGATAAATGCCACGCATTGTAGCACCTGGATTAGCCGCCCGAGTTACTTGCACTGGATACGAAAGGGAAGGTAGCTCCTTGCACTTTTGCAAATATTCATAGGCCCTGAACGCAGAAAAGAGATGAAGAGATTATTAGATTAGTGCGCTCACAGATCTTACTTGTCCACTTGAAGAAGTCCTCTTCCAGTCGTCAAACATTCTTCAGGAGAATTGCGTATTCGCGCCGCTGTATTCTCCAATGCCTTCCTCACAACGTATGGACTAATAGGCCTGCCTTCTTCCTGAACTGACATTTAGTCAATATACAAGGCATCTAGAAAAACCTTACTTTCAAGGAGCTGAGCACGAGTGCTATGCCTCCACAAGCACACGGCGACGCCATGGAAGTTCCATTCATCAACATGCGATGCTGCAGTGTCCATTTGGGAACAGGTGCAACAGCACCACCCGGTGCACTTAAACAAACGCCCAGATCACCGTCCGAAGTAGGACCACGGCTGGACCTGTCCAGAATCACGTTCATGAGTATGGAAACAAGGGAATAGCGAGCAAACTTTACCATGTGTATTGCATCCCCTCAGATGGTGGTTCTAAGATCGAATGAGCAGCGGCAGCCATCACCGGCGATACATATGCACCAATCCCCAAAATGCAAGACGAAGTACCACCAGGTGCTCCCACTGTAGTTAGTGAAGGTCCATTGTTCCCAGCACTACTCACAAAAATCACACCGTGCTTATGTACCACCTATAAAACATAAAACTTGTTCAGAAACAACAGAACAAGCTACAAGTGTTTGCATGATACCTCATTCGCCAGTCTGGTGAAGCGACCATAATCAGGAAATCTCGTTGGCTCCCCGTAGCTCATATTGATCAAGTCACATTTGTTCTGTCAGGCGAAAGTAAGTCACTATATAGAACGAAAAACTGAACGACGCCAGGAGTTTCGCACAAGCAACACGGGTGCAGTAATACAGTCTATCAGGAGAAAAGGATACAAGGCTTGCATTGGCATGAGAAAGCTGTTACATATGAGCTCCGTTGAACAGTACCATTTCATAAGTACCTCAATTACAGCAATGAGTGCACGAGTGAGGCCGGTGCCTGTTTCCATGGAGCCAAGTCTCGTATCTCCGATTTTACAGGAAACTAGCTGCGCTCCAGGAGCAATCCCATTCAACAATGGCTCCTATAAGTACGTCACAGCTTTAGTACGTATCATAGAAGTAAGATAAACAACCTTCGGATCGTGAGCTGCCGTGATCCCAGCCACATGAGTACCATGAGGGGAGCAATCAGTCACGATGCTAAGGATATCTCCATTGTCGTAGACATTAGTCACGAAGCTGCACGCATCCGTTCGAGAAAAAATGCCGTATTTCTTCTCAATCCTACAAAAAAAGTGGTCAGTCACAAACAATTATACGCCTGTGTTACTTGTAGTTGGTCATTGGAGTAAAATCCTCAAGCTTTCCAATCCCATCATCATCTTCCATCTCTGATGTATCAAGTGCAACGCGCCAAACCTCTCCATCGTGCCATACCACGGCGTCTATAATAGGACCTTTGTCCTCGTAGCTCTAGAACAAAGCAGCGAATCAGAAGGAACGATTCACAAAAAAGAAAAACTTTTGCTCACATCCGTTAGCTTCTGAAGGATATCCACTTTATTCTGAAGGTCCTCTCTTTGCTTCTTCAAGTTGGAATCCGAAGGCTTTGGATATTTCTGTAGAATGCATCAGTGTTTAGGAGTAAAGCCGAAAAAAAGGAAACGGGAAAGGAAGCACAAGGAAAAAAGATGAAAAACAAAAAAAGAGATGAGCTCTTACAAGGTCAAATGCTTGGAGTTGCCGGATAGCATCGGTAATGGCCTCCCTGTGATTTTTGTCCCAGTGTTTCCTTCGCTCCCTCTGAAAACATATTTCGAACTCATGCCGGAGACACGGACTATTACCTTCAGACGAGTAGACAGTCTCTCTGGAAAGAGCTCATACACAAATTTGCAGCCGACTCGCCAATCTCCTGATGGATTTACCCAGGATCCATTGAGCCGCAATGTGGCACCTGGTTGGAAAGACAAATATCGAACCGAGCATAGTCGTGATCAATTTTCATACCAGAGGCTCCAATAATGCATCCCTTGTCATCTTGACGTACAACTTTGGATGTATCAACGTCTCCACTTCCAGTGCTACAAGAATTTGGTTGGTGCACGTAAACACACACTAGGAAGTACTGAAACTAGACTCACCAATCAACGATGTCTATGATTTTTGGCTTGCCATCCGATGTGATTTGTAGCCCAGCTGCGGCAGGATCTACACCAGAATCTGCAAACAGAGAGCATAAGAAATGCAAAAACTACCAATCAAACGAACCAAATATCGCAATCACGACTCCTCTCCCATCATACTCGGGATGCTCTTCCAGGAACCGATCGGCGCCAATCTCCTTCTTGGGCATCAATCCGGCCAGGAACGTGGACGCATCAATCGTCTCGTAGGACGCCAGATCCTGGAATTTCGACCCAGCGCTGTGGAAGGCGGGCATTGCCGACGCGCTCCTCGCCCGGAGCCTTACCCTAGACGACGACGACGATCGCCGGAAGAGCCTGCTGTGACGCCGGATTTCGAGGTGAATCGACGAGATCCAATGCTGGCGCCCGCGATGGCGCTGCTGGTCCGCCGGCGGCGATGGCGACGAACAGCGCGAGAGGACGAGCACTTGCGCACGGCACGAATAGAGATGCATAAATGGTGACCCTAGAGCACTATATATTCTTCTGGATGGAGGGAATACATTCCGGGAATGATCCCCCTCAACTCATACGTATGGGTAAAACGCATGGATAAGTGGTAAAGGTATAATCTCTGGTTTTACTTTTTACTATCAGCAGCGGTGCTAGCGACCGCGATATCGAAGGTCTTGGGCTGGTGGGGCTCTGGAGGTGGGATCTTGGGCACAGTGACGGTGAGGATTCCATCCTGGCAAGACGCCGCCACCGCCTCTAGGTTGGCATTGGCGGGAAGATTAAACTTCCTCATGAATTTGCCCACGGCGCGCTCCACCCTCACGTATTTGATGTCATAGCTTGGATTGTCCTCGCGCTTGCGTTCGCCGCTGATCTTGAGGATGCTATCGTTCTCGATTTGGACCTGGATTGGATTGGATCACACACACAGAGGGAGTTGATCGAGAGAGGATTCGCCCCGGGGCTGCATTTGGTGTGAAATTCCTTCGATCGCGTTTGTTTAGGTGATTTTACCTTGATGTCCGTGTTCTTGAGCCCCGGGACATCGGCCACAAACACGTATGATGCTGGGAGCTCCTTGACATCCACTGACGCGGTCGCCATTTCTTTTGGTTCTTTCTCCCTCTCTCTCTATCGCTTCCAAAGAGAGGAAGAAGAAAGCTTTTGCTCGCGAGCTGGGCTTGATGACAGGGCCCAAAGGGCGTGACCTTTCGTACGCGAATGGCTGTACGATGGGGTGGCCAAAACGTCGACCCAAAATAAGTGAAAGGCAGGATATTCGGCGGATCTTTGGAAAGTACCTTGGGTGTATTTTTTTCCTTCTTCTTTTCCCTCCTTTCTTTGGTCCCAGCACCAAGCGTCTTACTTTAGGGTTTTTCATTTCGTCCAGCTCTGGGATGGGGGAGCTCCACTGAGGCGCCCGGATCCGCGCCCGAGGTTAGTAGCTCCGCGCGGCATTTGCGAGATCTGGAGATTGGTAGCTGCAAGAATTGGCCCGCTGCGTGTGAGATTTCGAAGCGATGGCTCCCGGATTTAGGGGTGGGACGCGATTCCAGCAGCATAATGCGATGGGGGATGCGCATATCGCGCATCGAACAGTGTACTGCAATGATCCGGAGCAAAATGCGCCCTTCAAGTTCAAGGTGGAGTTACTGGAATTTGGTTCTCTTGTCTGATTCCTTGCTTGGGGGTTTTACGATCCAGGGTAACGTGATATCAACGACGAAGTATAATTTGGTCACTTTTCTGCCCAAGGGCTTGTTTGAACAGGTTCATAGCGCTCTACTCATCCTTTTTCTTAAACTTTTCTTCTTCATTCTCCTATGCAGTTCCGACGTGTTGCAAACCTCTATTTTCTTATGATCGCCATCCTTTCAGCAACACCTGTAAGGTCTGACCTTAGTTCTTTGTTTGCTGGTATCATTTTTCCAACGTTGTGGTGAAATTTGCAGCCCTGTTCAGCCCATCACGAACATCGTACCACTGTCGCTAGTGCTTGCAGTATCTTTGATCAAGGAGGCTTTCGAGGATCAGGTGGGCATTATGAAAGCTTCTAGACACACGCGTTTTAATTCTACAGTCGTATAGAGACGCTATCAAAGCGATAAAATAGTCAACGCGAGCCCCGTCGAAGTCTGTAGAGGAAACGAGTGGAGGAATGTTGCGTGGAAAGATTTGAATGTAGGAGATGTTATCAGGGTACGTAATTCTCGTGTTTTAGGCATTTCACGGAGCGTTCTTAACAGGTTAACCAAGACCAGTACTTTCCAGCAGACTTGCTTTTCCTAGCAAGTACCAATGCTGATGGGATCTGTTACATCGAGGTACTGTTTACATCTTGACGTCTAGAGTTCGTTCATTCACTGAAGTTTCTTTCATCTGGTCCAGACATCTAACCTTGATGGAGAAACTAATTTGAAGATTCGCAAAGCACTAGAAAAAACCTGGGATTACATGTATCCCGATAAGGCGCCAGACTTTAGAGGTAATCTCGAACTCTAGAAAAGCTATTCTGAGCGTTTGCGATGCGCAGGCGTAATAGAATGCGAGCAGCCTAATAACTCTTTGTACACGTTCACTGGGAATCTAGTCATGGGAAAGCAAACACTGCCGTTGTCACCGAACCAGATTTTGCTGAGGGTAACACTGGTGTAGTTGGAGTTTGCGTCCGCTGATATCGATGTGATACGCAGGGTTGTAGCCTGCGGAACACGGAGTGGGTTGTTGGCGTCGTTCTTTTTACTGGTCATGAGACAAAGGTACACAAGTGCATTTTACTTCACAATTTTCAAACTTTAATCCAGGTGATGATGAATGCAATGGCCGTACCTTCTAAACGCAGTACTCTAGAACGAAGGCTTGACAAGCTGATTCTCCTTTTATTCTGTATATTGTTTGTCCTATGTGTGATTGGCGCCATTGGAAGGTAAGTTGAGAGAAATGCTATATTGTTGCTAACACTTTCTGGATGGATGACAGTGCAGCTTTTATCGATCGCAAGTACTGGTATCTCAATCTCAGTAATGACGTGGAACAGCAATACAACCCCAGCAACAAATTTGTGGTATTATCTTTTGGCTATTTTTGCTGGTTTTAAAACCCGACTCTACAGGTTGCGATTCTTAATCTGTTCACTTTTGTCACCCTCTATTCGCCCATTATTCCAATTTCTTTATATGTGTCCATTGAGGTGATTACCTTCGTTCTATTCAATCTCTGCCTGAATCGATTCTTCTGGCAGATGATCAAGTTTATCCAGTCAACACAGTTTATCAATAATGATCGTAATATGTACCATGCTCCCAGTAAAACATACGCGATGGCTCGTACATCAAACCTTAACGAGGAGCTTGGCCAGGTAAACTATTTTGTCTTAAGTCAAATTCACACAAGAACATTTCTGCTCACTATTTGCAGATCGAGTACATCTTCTCAGATAAGACTGGTACACTAACAAGAAACTTGATGGAATTTTTCAAATGCTCGATCGCCGGAGTAATGTACGGAACAGGAATAACGGAAATTCAAAGAGCAGCTGCTCGACGCACTGGGACTACTATTGAAGAGGTATTTTATCTGATAGTTTTTTCATGATCTGGAAGGCTTAACGATGGCAATAGGTAAAACCTTCCGAATATGCCATCCGAGAGAAGGGGTTCAACTTTGACGATAGAAGGCTGATGAAGGGAGCATGGAAAAACGAAACTCAACCTGAAATGTGCATGGTGGGCTTAGTTTGGTACCAAGTTCTAGCTTATATCACTTGTGGTGCAGGAGTTTTTTAGGTGTCTTGCAATTTGCCATACGGTGTTGCCTGAAGGGGATGAGACGCCGGACAAAATAGTTTATCAAGCCGCCTCTCCGGACGAGGCTGCTCTTGTGCAAGCTGCTAAAAATTTTGGCTTTTTCTTTTACCGGTAAGTTGAAACAGCAATTTAATTTTGTATAAATATATCTGGTTGGTGCTTGCAGGAGGTCACCCACAACGATCAAAGTTCGAGAATCATACCTCGAGAAGGCTGGTCGTGTCCAAGACGCTGAATACGAAATTTTAAATGTTTTGGAGTTCAACAGGTGAAGAAAGTTAATTCTAGGCGCCAGTTTCTTAACAGTCTTTGTTAGTGCTATAGCACAAGGAAACGTCAGTCTGTCATTTGCCGCTATCCAAACGGGAGGCTCGTCTTGTACTGCAAGGTTTGTAGACCATGAAGATGCTTCTTCTTTTTTTCTAACGTTTTTGCATCTGCTAGGGAGCCGATAATGTTATTTATGAGAGGTTGTCCGACAAGAATACTGAGATCAAAGAAGTGACGAGAGAACACCTCGAGAAGTTTGGAGCAGATGGACTTCGAACCTTGTGCTTGGCGTATCGTGATCTGGATCCGCAGCTCTATGATGCGTGGAACGAGAAATTCGTGCAAGCAAAATCAGCTTTACGAGATCGAGAAAAGAAGCTCGACGAGGTTTTCATTGCAGTCCCCAAAATGACGGTCTTCTGATGCTGTTTTCGAATATAGGTTGCGGAACATATTGAGAAAGAGCTAATGTTGATTGGAGCAACAGCCATTGAAGATAAGTTGCAGGAAGGAGTCCCAACGTGCATAGAAACTCTTGCGAGGGCTGGAATTAAAATCTGGGTGTTAACCGGGGACAAAATGGAGACAGCTATCAATATTGCCTACGGTATGGTATTGTTTTTCGTTGTTAAACAGCTCGCAAGATTTGCTTTTTGATCAGCTTGCAACCTCGTCAACAACGAAATGAAGCAGTTTGTTATTGGTTCTGAAACAAAGGCAATCCGAGAGGTCGAAGAGAGGGTGAGTGAGAGCTGCTCTACAGTTCGTTAAAGTATGGTATTGACCTTCTTTCCAGGGAGATCCTGCTGCCACTGCTCGCACAATCGAGTCTTGGGTGAGAGACCAATTGTTTTCCTCTTTAACAGAGGCGGAAGACAATGAACGTGCAAGGACAGGGCTTGATATGGCGCTAGTAATCGACGGTAAATGCTTAATGTTTGCGCTGGATTCTCCGTTACGCGCCACTCTCTTGAAACTGGGAATTAAGTGCAAGGCTGTTGTGTGCTGTCGAGTTTCTCCATTGCAGAAAGCTCAAGTAAGTGTTTCCTTTCCATTTGTGTGTTTTGATCTTGTAATTCTATTGGCAGGTAACGAAACTAGTGAAAGACGGAGCCAAGAAAATAACTTTAAGCATTGGTGATGGTGCTAACGACGTGAGCATGATTCAAGCTGCTCATATCGGGGTTGGAATCAGTGGGCAGGAAGGAATGCAAGCAGTGATGGCAAGCGATTTTGCTATAGCACAGTTTCGATTTCTTACTGATCTGCTCCTGGTGCATGGACGGTGGTCATATATTCGGATAACAAAGGTTCGTATGGTTCAAATGTCTCGTTCTATCAGTCCTCTAATGCTGCCGCTTTCAGGTCGTGAGCTATTTCTTTTACAAGAATCTTACGTTCACCTTGACGCAGTTCTGGTTCAATTGCTACACTGGTTTTTCTGGCCAACGGTTCTACGACGACTGGTTTCAGTCTTTATACAATGTGTTGTTCACAGCACTGCCAGTCATCGTTGTTGGAATTTTCGACCAGGTAACCGATACACTACTTCGCTCCGTTTCATTTTCACGGTGTTTGTTTGAGGCAGGATGTCAGTGCGACCAAGTCCAAGCTAAATCCTCAACTTTATATGGCTGGAATAAGAAATGCGTATTTCAGATGGCGTGTCTTAGCGGTTTGGTTCATCTCGGGAATTTACCAGTCCATCATTCTCTTCGCTTTCCCCGTTCACGCCGGAAGGATTGGTCAAAACAGCTCTGGTATGCTACTTGGCCTGTGGGATCTAGGCACGATGGCTTTCACATGTATCGTCATCACGGTTAACTTGCGGCTCCTAATGGCATCGACGTACTTGACCATCTGGCACCATATAAGCGTTGGATGCAGCATCCTGGCGTGGTTCGTCTTTGTTTTCATATACTCGGCTCTTAGAACAAACTGGACTAGTCAGGTACGTCCTCGCAAACCGATTTCGCTGCTAGCTCTCGTCTTACGCTTGCTTTGTTGCGTGCCTTTCCAGCTAAACATCCGTTTCGTGATATTCGTTCTCATGGGGACTTTCTACTTTTGGTTCACGTTAGTCTTAGTTCCAGTGGTAGCTTTACTTGGCGATTTCCTCTACAGCGGGTAAGCCTACTTGTTCCACCATCTGTCTTAGCATTTCTCTCGACTGTTTTGGCTTTGCAGACTCAGGCGCTGGTTCGCTCCTTACGACTACGAGATCATAGAAGAGGACGAGAAGTATCACCTGCGATCCTCCCCGACCTTCTCGTCCGAGGACGCGTACGAGATGCACCTGCTAGACGGGGAGCAGTCACTGACCGAGGAGGAGCGGCGGACTCTGGCCATGGCTCAGCTCCCCCGCGAGAGGTCCCGGCACACGGGCTTCTCCTTCGACTCTCCGGGTTTCGACTCCTTCTTTGCGCTGCAAGAGGGCGTGAGCACCCCTCACAGGTCGTGGGACGTGGCCAGGCGAGCCAGCATGCATCCTCGGAGAAGGCTGGGAGATGGCTCCTCATCGTCGCGTTACAATGATACGTAAAATAGCTATTGTCTTGGTTTCGCTCACTTGGTTTTGTAGCTCTCTCGTGTATAGAGAAAACCCCCCAGACGTAGATATATGAGTCCATTTTTCACGCCATTGTCTATAATTATTGAAAAAAACGTTTAATTTAAATTAAAAACCAACGGTTAGAAACATCATATACATCTTGACCGTTAAAAGAGCACAAAACAGAGAATGTTCTTAAAGCCCACTAAACATTATTGCTTTGATTGCGAAACCAAGTAAGTTGGCGTAACAAACAAAGCGACTGTTGCTGCTGGAGTTAGAAACCGAGGGGCTGTTTTGTTAGGTAGCTCGTCATCACTAAACGCACTCTACATAGACAGCTACCACAATGGAATAATTCCCTCCACAATCTCTCCAGGTGCGAGCAAGGATTGCTTGAAAAGCCAGCCAGTTCATCTAAAACCTACCATCAAACTTTGAGAATAAAAAACTAAAAACTCCAAGCTGAGTGTAAGAATGACCAAACCAAAGCACGTCTCTACAACAATAAACCTCGATCAAATATAATACTCAAACCTAACCACGATCCCACGTTGCGCTCACAGCAAAGTCAAGGTAGAAACACGTGGCACATCGTGGTTGGGTGGAGGCGCCCTGAGCTGGCGGGCAGCACGTCAAGAATGAGCGAGGGGTTTATTTGTTTTTTCGCCGGAGAGAAGAAGCTTCTTCTTTCCGCGTGTTCCCAAGCCAGGTTCTAACCGGTGCTCGTCACAGCCAGCTATGGCGGAGGCGCCGAGCTGGGCTGGGCTGGCGTCGACGCTCTGCGATCGCAAGAAATTTCGGTAAGCTGAGCGGCATTCCTTGACTTCTTTCCAAGATCGTCCAGCGTCTTGCTGGAGATATTTGGATCGGGCAAAGCGTGCGTTACAGGTCGCAAGAATCGCCGCCGCCACACTTCCTTGACAAGATTCTAGCCGCATTGCGTCGATTGCCGGCCGGGCACGCCAATTTCTGGTCAGCGCCGCGATCGATCGATCGCCATGTACCATAATTCATGGGGCGGCCCCCTGGAGCTGGATCCTTCCGTGAACGAGGAAGATCAGAGCAACAGGAGCATGGATTTGGACAGGGCGGCCTTGCAGAAGCTGGAGGAGACGCAGCAGAGCTGGCTTCTCGGTGCCGGGGAGAAGAAAAGGAAGAAAACGATCGATCTGGGATGCATCGTTTGTAGCCAGAAGCTCTTCCTCGGGATCGTCTACGCCATCCTCGCGGTGGGATTCATCGCCGGATTCACGGTTCTCATCGTCAAGACAGCTCCCAGGCACCACCGCCATCCGTCCCCTCCGGACAACTACACGCTCGCTCTACACAAAGCTCTCAAGTTTTTCAACGCCCAAAAATGTGAGTATACTCTTTTCTTCTTTTGGCTTTCTAGGAGGAGGAGGAAGTTTGAAGTTGTTTTCTCTTCCAGCTGGGAAACTCCCGCATGGGAACAACATCTCGTACCGAGGTGACTCGGGTCTTAAGGATGGATCGGACAACCAGGCCGATTTGGTTGGAGGATACTACGATGCCGGCGACAATATCAAGTTCCACTTTCCACAGGCGTTCGCTATGACGCTGCTAAGTTGGAGCGTGATTGAGTACAGTAGCAAGTATGAGGCGGTGGGCGAGCTCGGTCACGTTAAAGACTTGATTAAATGGGGGACTGACTATCTGCTCAAGACGTTTAATGCCTCTGCGCCAAGCGTGAATTCGATCTATGCTCAGGTATGGTTGTTAAGTTGAAAGAGCTGTCAAGAGAAAAGTGTTTTTCTTTTCTTTTTCTGACCAGGTAGGCAAGGGACGTGGGGATTCTCCTGATGATCATTTCTGCTGGGAGAGGCCAGAAGACATGGACTACCCGCGGCCATCGATGCAGACTGGCACGGCATCAGACTTGGCTGCGGAAATGGCAGCCGCCTTGGCCGCGGCATCTATAGTTTTTAAAGGAAACAGTGCTTACTCCCAGAAGCTGGTTCACGGTGCGGACATCTTGTTCAAGATGTCCAGGGATCGACGCGGTCGCTACAGTGCAAGCGTGCCTGATGCAGCGGGATTTTACAACTCGAGTGGATACTACGACGAGTATTTGTGGGGTGGAGCTTGGCTGTACTACGCAACGGGAAATATCAGCTACCTCCAACTTGTGACAACTTATGGAATAGGACGGCATGCCGGGGCATACAGAAACAGCCAGTTTTATGGAGTTTTCAATTGGGACAACAAACTTATCGGTGCTCAGGTATGTACACTCTAGTTTTTTTCGTTTTGGTTCTGTTTTTGTTCCTTTTGAGCAAGTCGACTTGAAATACAAAACTCCGGAATGTACAGGTGTTGCTAACCAGACTAAGGATGCTCCAAGGTCCTGGATATCCATATGAAACCGTCCTTAAGAGCTTTCACAATCAGACAGACATCGTTATGTGCTCGTACTTGCCAGTGTATAAAATATTTCCAAAGACGCCAGGTACATCCCAGCAAACAGACAAGAATCTATATAATCAGTTCCATAACTCGCATTTTCCAGGAGGACTCGTGCTCTTCAACAGAGGCGGCCCGGCACCATTGCAATACTCCGTCAATGCTGCATTCCTAGCGACGCTTTACAGTGACTACTTACTGGCGGCGGACATTCCTGGCTGGTCATGCGGTCCGCAGCTCTACAAGGCTGACAAGCTACGCGAATTTGCAAAGTCTCAGGCAAGCATCGATAGTTTCCCAGTTTTCCTTCGAGTTATAACTAGTTTCCTATCCAGATGGACTACATTCTCGGGAAGAACCCACGGCATATGAGCTACGTTGTGGGATTCGGCAACAAGTATCCCAAGTACGTCCACCACCGAGCAGCATCGGTTCCCAAGAATCGCAAGACTGCTTGCGATGTGTCTGGATTCAAGTGGAGGGATAGCAAGCAGCCCAATCCCAATGTTATCGAAGGCGCTCTAGTCGGGGGCCCCGATCCCAAGGACAGGTTCCAAGACAAGAGAGGGAATTACAACTTCACGGAGCCGACCATCGCTGGAAATGCGGGTTTAGTCGCAGCTTTGATCGCACTCTCTGGCAAAGACGACGCTGGTATTGATGCAATGACGATATTTTCTGCGATACCTCCTATGTTTCCAGCTCCACCACCACCCTCCCCTCCATGGACTCCATAGATTTTATATATTTCATTTTTTCAATTGAACTAATATTTTAGTTCGCATTAATAATATATCTAGCATTAAACACTATTTCTAGCTGCTGTAGCATTAAAAATATTGTGAACCGTAAAAAATTACAAATTATATATGGCTTATTGTCGTATTATATAAATCAGAAAATATAGTTCAATATTTGTCAAAAGTCAAAATGTTTAAGTTAGCTGCAACTGTTCTTGTGTTGAATTTGATCTTTGTTCCATGCATTGTCTGCGACGAGAGGCATCAATCCGTGATAAATGCTGACAATCATCCACTCTATATTTTTGTTGATCCAAATTATACTTATGATGCTACCAATCCATTGCGTGCTTATACCTTCCAAAATATTAGCTCTGCAATCGATTGGATTCCTTATAATGCATCAAATCGATTTGTGATTTTGGTTGAGCCAGGTGTCTACCGGTACGTAATATTTTTCATTATATTCTGTTTTCTGAATTTTTTTTGTTTCTGGAATGCAGTGAAAAGATCACAATACCAAAATTTAAAGATTATATCACATTGCAAGGCCAAACCAAGTATATATTTGATACTGTGATTGTTTATAATGCAAATCATGGATCAGCTAATGGAACTGGTAAAAGTGCAACTTTTGAAGTATTTTCTAGATATTTTATTGCTCAATACATCACCTTCCAAGTAAGTCATTCCTATAGTTTTCTCTTTTATAACTTTTGATTTGATGTGTTTGGTAGAACGATGCACCATTCGCAAATCCAGGAGCCCATGACATGCAAGCCGTGGCCTTGAAATTAAGTGGCGATTTTGCAAAGATTTCTGATTGCTTCATCCTGTCAAGCCAGGACACCCTCTACGACGATCGTGGGAGGCACTACTTCAAGAACACATACATCGAGGGGAACATCGATTTCATATTTGGCCTTGGAAGGTCACTCTACGAGGTAAGGAAAACTTTTGTCTTTCAGTTCCTACACCACAACTCTCTTCTCCCCTCGCACAGAGATGTAATCTCATCTCGAATGTCAATGCCACAACCAGTGGATCCTTGACGGCACAAGGAAAAGCCGCGCTCACTAATTTCACTTCTGGGTACTCCTTCCACAATTGCTATCTTGGTGGGACTGGAAAGATGACGCTGGGCCGACCTTGGGGGAGCAACGCATTTGTGGTTTTTAGCAATTGTTACATGGAGGATGTGGTAGATCCTGTTGGCTGGACTCACTGGACTGATACTTACGGCCCATCCAACAGGTAAATCATAGTAACTTCACACCTCTTTGCTAACTTTTTTTATCGCTCTCTTACAGCACTGCCTTTTATGCGGAGTATCAAAATTACGGTCCCGGTGCTCATTCGTTGAAACGCGCAAACTGGACCAGAACGATAAAGCCAGACGCTGCTGAATTTTACGCAAGCACGGATTTTATAGACGGATTGGAGTGGCTGTGATGGTTCTTGTTCCTACGTTTTAATCCAAAAGCTTTTTATCAAGTTTAATAGGGATTTTCTTTTCTTTATTTTCGCAAATCTGAACTTTTCAGCTCCTAGTCTAGTTTAGTTTGTCTCGTTACCTCGTCAGAGTCTTTGTTTTCCATCAAATATCTTACTGTGATGACTCTTCGCTTATCTTAGGACTCGGAGCGTGCATCTGGAGACAACAAATATGGAAAAACTGAGGGGTGAAAAAACAAGAGTACCTCCAGAAGCTTGGGATGCTTGAGATGAGGTTGGATGTGGTGGTGATTGGTGCGGGAGCCAAGGCTTGCTTGCCTCAAGAGCTTCTGGAACTCACGCAAGCTGATCCGGCCATCGCCATCAGCATCAGCTTCGTCCAGCAGTGTATCTAGCGATCCTTTGAGCCCTGTGTACTGCACAGCGAGAAAAGTTTCTAAACTCGAAATAATATGGTTTTACTTGTCGCTTACCTCTTTGATCTCGTCTGGAGATATGAATCCGTCACCGTCTTTGTCGAACTTGTCAAACGCGCACTTTGTCCGCAGCTGCCACTTTTCAGAATCCAGCTCCTCGAGTTGACGAACATGGAGCGTGGCAGCAACAAACTCGTCGAAGTCTATGAATCCGTCCATATTGGCGTCCATCTGCCGGCATGCATCGTCAATCTAGCTGCGCCTGAACGTAAGTAGTAAACTTACAGCTTGGACGATTTCTAATACTTTTGATTCTTTCAGCGTCCATGGACGGTCCTTCAAGAGTGCCTAGCTAACCAGCACACAACTCAAGCTCAACATTAGAAAATGCCGGATATAACCTGTCGTATTTCTTCTAGAGTGATTGTGCCACTCCCATCAACGTCAATGATGTTGAATTGGTCACGAAGATTGTGAATTTCTTCCGGTTCTAAGGTTGTAGCCAGAGCCTAGGCAATAAAAATCAGAATGAAAATTGCAAAACAGCATGATACACTTACCCGAAAAGCAAATTGCTTTAATCGACTGAACTTGACAAACTCTCTCATGTTAGAGAGAACAATGATGTCCAGTGGGAAATCAGGTGCACACCCGCCCTCTCTGACCCATGGATGAGCTGCAAAAGAGAACAAAAAAAGAAGGTACGAGTGAACTATAACTAAACTTCACTTGCTTACATAGTGCTTGAGCGGCAGTCGGCCTCGCCCGTGGATCCTTCACGAGCAAGCGTTTCACAAAATCCTTGGCATTGGCACTTATAGACGGCCAAGGCTTAATTCGAAACTCCGGTTTCTTCTTCAGCACCTGTACTTACAAGACGACGTAAGAAGAATTATACAGACGACACGTTTACCCACGAAACGAACCTCGTTAAATATTCCAGCCTCTGTCTTATCCCAGAACGGCCGTTTGCCGCATAACAGAATGTAGGTAATAACCCCGATGCTCCAGACGTCGGACTCCGGCCCAGACTTCCTCTTGAGAACTTCGGGGGCAACGTAATACGCGCTTCCAACAATATCATGGAATCTCCTCCCTGTATGTTCGGAGCTGTCAACCACAAACGAAGGCTCTGTACAAGCAACATTACCGGGTCTGATAAAGTCTGACAAGCCAAAATCTGTTGCCTTGAGCGGTGTGTTGTCCCTCTGCGATTTGAACAAGAAATTCTGCAAACTGGTACAGCATTAGCACTACAAACCTTTCGTGAGATGCAGTACCTCTGGCTTCAAGTCCCGGTGAACAACGCCGTGAAGGTGGCAACGAGCAACGACTTTGAGCATTTGCCTCACAAGCTCCGCGGCATCTTTCTCCGAGTAGCAGCCATTTTTCCTGATGACAATACACACAGTGTCTTAGAACAACACAAAGTTTCTAAGAGATCGATCATACTTGGACAAGATCCGATCCAAAAGCTCGCCACCCTCGCACAACCTGTTCAGCAAATCTTAGCCTCGACACACAAGAGCCTGTTTCCAGGACGGATCTAAACTCACTCCATAACGATGTAGACGTAGTCGTCATCCTCAAATGACGCATAGAACTGTACAACGTTCTCGTGGCCACTTAGAAGCTGTAAGATCCTCACTTCCCGCCTAACATCCTCCACAGAAATTGGGAGTAGCATCTGGAAAAACCACACGAAACATTGGTCTAGACGAGCATAGAAAAACTTCCAATCGATAGATCAAACCTTCTTCTTCTCGATGCGTTTCACAGCGACATTCTCCCCTGATCCAATCTTTGTAGCGGCATAAGTGTAGCCGAATTGCCCGTGGCCCAGGAGCTTGCCGAGCTTGTACTTGGCCTGGAAATCCCTCCCATACCCGAAATTGGTCCTCTTTCCAAGAGGAACCACATGAGCCGACTGGTTCTTTGAGCGCTGCTCCTTGTTCTTGACTTGGTCTTTAGCAGCGTGATCCCCGTGCTTCTTGTTCTTCTCCTTCTCCGCCTTCTCGGATTTATCAGCAGAGAAACAGATCCCCATCCTAGCAGCAATCTAGCATCGCCGCGTCATGGACAGGAGCCGGCTACAACGCCGGTGAGGGGATTTCTCGCGGAAGCATTGGCCGAAATATTGCTGGCGACTCCGAGATCCTACGCAATGCGCTGGAATTCCGAGTGAAATCCTCCGAATTCTTCGCGGCCCGACCCTAGCGACGGCAAGAACACCGATCGAGACGCGCGGTGATCGAATTTCGATTGCCCGGATCGAAAGAGCTGACCTGGAGAAGCGAAGCGCTATAAGGCGCTGGCTGGAGCGAGTGAAACCGAAGAAAACGCTCCAGTGTATGAGGAGAAGAACAAGGTAAAAGAGATAACTCATCGACACTCCGCGTGACGGGCGTGACGGGCGAGGTGAAACTTTCCCCTCTGACGTTTTCACGTCAAGCTCCAAATATTTACCACCCCCAACTCCATAGTATAATCGACCAAAGCACATCTATTGATCACAATCACGGACACTTCTTGACTATCTCTCGTGCTATTAAATTGCGTGACTGACTTCCTTCAAACTTTGGATAGAATATCTCCAGGAATCTTAGTAGGACGCATTTCTAGATTCTTTTCGTACAAATATGGTACGGAGCCAAGATTTTTCTAGGGCTCCTGGCATTTTGCCAGGCATGGCGGTAACGCAATATCCTCCGTGCGCCGTCTTCTCTTCATCGACGAATCGATGCCGCCGAGCTGGAGGAGGGAAGAGGAGGATTGCGAGGATCAATGTGGCCGCCGCGCTTGCCTATGGCGATTGGAGCGGTGCGTTGCCAGGTGAATTGCCCGGCTCTTCGTCCGCGAGGCTGAATTCCATCAGCGATTTCACTCGCTTCTTGGACAAGGGGGATCAAGGCGCGGAGCTGCAGACAGCGATTGTGAGCTATGCTGCGCCCAAGAAGAATATGTGGTCATTGTTCCAGCCTCAAGTCCAGGTAAGAGCGATTGCTTGAGTTTTTTCTCGTGAATTTGATTCACTTTTCAGATTGATCTCGTGGCAGCAGTACACATTGCTGATAAAGAGTAAGCGCTGGAACTCTAGCAGCGCTAGTGACATTGGTCTCAATTTTTTTCGTTCCAGGTATTTTCGTGCTCTCCAGAATGAATTGGATGCTTACGACGCGGTTCTATATGAGATGGTAGCGGAGAAAGGAAAGAACTGGAAAGGCCGTGGAAGATGGAAGCCTCCAAATCGCAAGTCACAAGGCAAGAATAGTAGGAAAAATCGGAGTTTTAGTTTCGTTGGCGCGATCCAGCGTCTCATGGCTCAAGTTCTCAGCTTGGATTTTCAGCTGGAATGCATGGACTACCAAAAGGATAACTGGTACCATGCAGACCTCGACTTTGAAACTTTCCAAGATCTCCAGGTGCTTAAAAATTTTATTTCCTGGAGAACTAAACTCTAGTTTGGCCTTCCTTTTTCTTTTCCAGCGTAGGAAAGGAGAGAGCCTCTTTGGATTTGCAACTGAAATGACAAAGATCTCGACGGCTGCTCTCTCGGCAGCTGCTCTCGCGCGAACCGACTTGGATCAATGGCGAGGGAAGCTTTTGTGGGCTTCTCGAGTCTTTCCAATGCCGCTGCTGGGACTATTCGTGATCGAGGGAGTCTGTGCTCCACCAGATGCACCTCTGTCAAGCTCTCCAGAAATGAAGGCCTTGTTCAACTTGGAGCTTGCAGCGGCAACAAAACTCTTCCTCGCAAAGCAGCTATCCACCGAGTAAGCTTGAGAACAAGTTCTCGTTTTCGTTTTTTCGCTTGACAAAGAGGATTTCCTGGAACAGCTTAACAGAAGGAGCGTTCTCGTTGCTCAAGGACTCGGTGATAATCGGTGAAAGGAACAGCGTTGCGATGAGGGAGCTGGAAGCTGCCATAGCCGAAGGCTGCGAGAAGATAGCCATCTTCTACGGCAGTGGACATCTCCCCGACATGGATTCTCGCCTGCGAAGCTTGGGTTTCTTTCCACAAAGATTAAAGTGGCAGACTGCCTGGTCGATCCAATCTACGACGAGAAGATCAAGCTCCGAGAAGAATGACAACGTGTTCTCTCTAGCAACTCTTACGAAGATCACAAACTGGCCGCTCAATCGATACGAAACGCTAGCGCTCATCCTCTTCTCGTCAGTGTTGGCTGTGGATCTTTGGTTCTGGGAGGCGTGCTTGGAAACGATAAACGAGTCGGGCAACCATCTCCTCCAGTTGATAGCTTCGTCCGTACAGATATAAGTGAACTTTACGGTCACGAGGATCAAAGAATATGCTCTAGAAGATAGTGCGAATATGCTCAAGGGCTTTTTAGGGTTCCTGGGAAATGCGCTTGTGCTCGCGGGCGATGGGAGCTTCGATTCGTCGAGGATGAGCTCTCTGGATCGCTCGTGGTGAGATTTTGCCGCATATTTTGCCAGCGCCAGGGACGGGATGTGTGCATCTGGTGGTGTTCTTCCCACAGCGACGCTCTCTTGCAGCAGGACTTACGCGCTCTTGCCGGCGAGGAGAACTGCCCGGCCGGGTCTGCGCCATGCGAAGCTGCTCGTCGCGGAGCTGCGAAGCCGTGAGTGCTGCCATAGCCATCGTGGGCGCGGAGGGTTACAGGCAACAGCTTGTTCTTCGTCTGCCGATCCAGGGACAGGGATTCCCAATCGTTCTCAGCCGCTGCCTCTAGAGAGGGACGTCCAGATTGACCAGCTCCAGGCGTGGTTTTGTCACGGTAGAACTTTCCTGCTATGCAGCGGGATCTTGTGGATGGTATGGAACGGCAAGGCGAGTCCAGCTTATGGAGCAGTCGCGGCGGTGGATCTGGCAGGAAAATCGAGAGCTCTTCTACAGGGTGCCTGGCCCAAGATCTTGCAAGTTTTGGGCGTGCTCAAGGAACAAGGACTTTTGCTATCGGTTCTCCTCGGACTGTCGGCGTTCTTCTCCATGTCCGAGACGGCGATCACGACGCTGTGGCCCTGGAAGGTAATGCCATCCTTTTCTTTACTCTCTCACAGTATAACTCTCAAACTGAATAGGTGAGGCCTCGTTAAGATGTCTATAGGTCAGGGAATTGGCTGAGAAGGAGAGTGAGGGAGGCGTGTTCCAGCTGCTGCGCCAGGACGTGACGCGGTTCCTCACGACCATTTTGATTGGCACTACGTGAGTTTTCTCAATTCTTCTCTCTTTGCTCTCGACTGAAATTTGTTATGTGCGTTTTAGAATCGCAAACATCGCTGCGACGGCCCTCGTGACTGATGCTGCCACGGCTCTTTTCGGTGAAGCCGGAGTCACTGCAGCCACTGGAGTTATGACGGTGTGTGGTAGCATTACTCGTTCGTGGTTTTGATATACACTCAAAACTTTGCAGGTGGTTGTGCTACTACTTACGGAGATTGCTCCAAAGAGTATAGCGGTGCATAATGCCACTGAAGTCGCCCGTTTTGTAGTAAGTGATTGTAAGTTTTGGTGGAAGAAAAACATAATCGACTTTCATCGTTTTATTTGTAGGTCCGTCCTGTGGCATGGTTGTCAGTGGTTCTGTATCCAGTGGGACGGATAGTCACCATTCTTTCCACAGCGATGCTGAAATTTTTTGGCCTCAAAAGCAGTGGGTAAGTTTGATAATCTGTGCGAGGTGCTGTTTTTGTACTGAAAATTTCTTTTCTTTTCGCAGCGAGCCGTTTGTTACAGAGGAAGAGCTTAAACTTATGCTGCGAGGGGCAGAGTTGAGCGGTGCTATTGAAGAGGAAGAACAGGTCTAATTTAGATCATGGCCTTTGGACACAGTACTGAAAATTACTATGCAGGATATGATAGAAAATGTCTTGGACATTAAAGATACATACGTTCGGGAGGTAATGACTCCCTTAGTCGACGTTGTGGCCATTGACGGGGGTGCGACTTTGATGGAATTCCGAAATTTCTGGGTGAAGCACCAGTACTCAAGGTACTTCCACCTTGAAACAGAGATAATGTTCTGAAACTGATTGCTTACAGGGTTCCCGTGTTTGAACGTCGTGTTGATAACATTGTAGGAATAGCTTATGCTATGGATATGCTTGACTATGTAGAGCAGGTTTGTACTTTCAACACTTATCTTACGATTGCTAATACGAGCGATATGCAGTCGGAGCTGTTGCAGAAAATCACGGTGGCAAGGGTTGCTCATAGGCCAGCTTATTTTGTTCCCGGTAAGCTCTTGCTTCGATGCGTATTTGTGAGCAAACGATTATTACAGATTCGATGTCCGTATGGAATTTGCTGAGAGAATTTCGTATTAGAAAAGTACATATGGCTATTGTGCTGAACGAGTATGGTGGCACCGTTGGGGTACGTTTCATATCTTCGTAGTTCTTTTCGGGAGTATAATACACTTCTATTGCAGATTGTAACACTGGAAGATGTTGTTGAGGAGATTGTTGGAGAAATTTTTGACGAAAACGATTCCAAGGTTTTGCTTTGTTCTTGTTGCTGATGTTTTCTGAAGCTTATAAATGGTCTTTTTATGACGATAGGAAGAGATACGACGAAAGACGGGCTATGTAGTCCAAAGAGCTGAAGGTGTATTTGATGTTGATGCTAATACATCAATCGAGGATCTGTCCGAGGCTTTGCAAGTGAAATTCCCGGAGGTCAGTACTCTTTTGTTCAGCGTGACAGAATTTTACGTGGTTTTCTCCAGGAGCACCACTATGAAACCGTCTCTGGATTCGTCTGTGAAGCATTCGGCTACATTCCACGAACAGGAGAGAGCATTAAAGTGGTTCTAGGAAAGCAAGACCCGGAAGAAAACCAAGAGGGGGAAACAGAAAACCAAGAAGAAAAAAAAGAAAAGTTTCAAACTTACAAACTCGAGGTATGGTTTTCTATGGGCATTGCTGGAGAAAATTCATTGAGGACTGTTTTTTGCACCAGATTTTAGCTGGCAACGCTAGGAAAGTTGGTGCGACGCGCTTTGAGGTGCTGGATTCATCAAAGTCCAACGAAGACGTAGCTCGTCCGCTGCCTCGTTTCGTGAGGCGTGCCTGGGAGGAGCAGTGCGAGGCGAATGACTCGGACAAGGTTGCCATAATCTGGGACGGCAAGACGGTTCCTTGCGCCAAGGGAGACAACGAGCTTTGCAGCACCGAGGACTCGGAATCGGAGGAGAACGGGACCAACAACGCGATCGAGGTGGTTTCCTCGGACGTGATCGAGGCCGTGGAATGGACAGTGACGAGCAGAGATGGCGAGAACGAGAACGAGACTGATATCGAGGAACTGGAGCCTTCAAACGCGATGGAGAGATATATCGATCGAAGGCGGCAGAGACGAAGGAAGCAAGCGCTGGAAGCCACTGCCGAGCTCACCAGGCAGAGAAAGCTCGAGATCCAGCGAAAAAAAGAGGCCGAGAGAACGATGCTAAGCTCGAGGAAATCCGTGAAGAACGAAAAATCGGGTGATACTAAGGATAGTTTTTAATGAAGGCTCATTCCCGTTCGTGGTATTCGTTTGGTGATCTGACGGCTGTGGTTTGAGATATCCGGCGGCTGTGGCTGGACACGCCATTGATGTGAGTGTTTTGTGTGTGTGGGTTTTGGCGCTCGGTTTTCCTCTTGCGGGGAAAGAATGTAGCGTAGGGCGTCTGCGCGCAGGGCTGGATTCCACGCGATGACGAAGAAATCACAGCGATTGCCACCGCGATCGGGCGCCAAAGCGCTGGGAGCGGGGAGGATTGCGTATTCGCGGCCGGATGTACACAGGCTCTTCGGTTACTACAATGATCTCTACTTCGCGAGCGAGCTTGCAGGGTGTAGCGTCGAATGGAGCTCCCGGAGAACAAGGTGCGATGGTTTGTCTTCCTTCCTTCTTCTTCTCGAGCATAAGCCCTAAGTCTCGGTTCGTTCCAGCGAAGCTGGAGAGTGCTTCTACGGTCCAGGAAGGTGCCAGATTCGGCTGTCGGAGCCGATTCTAAAATCGCGAAGCTTGGGCGAGGTGAAATCGACGCTGCTCCACGAAATGATCCACGCGCATTTGTTCGTCACTAAAGAGAACGCGAATCACAAGTATGTTGCCACTGCCTTCTAGCTTCTCTTTGTGATTCCTCGCTTTTTTCTTTTCTTTGATACAGTGATCACGGGGATTTGTTTAGGATGAAAGTGGACCAGATCAAAGAATCTGAGCTTCAAGATGAAGAGGTGGTGATACTTTGTCTCTTTCTCTTGCTTGACTCTGCTAAAAAAATGTGTTTTTTAGAGGCCCGAGGATGGCTATGGTATTCGTCTCCAACATTCTTTCTTGGAGGGGAGCTGCTCGGAAGTGAACACCATTATCTTTCACAGAAAGTTTTCTAATTCTATTGTTGCGATTTGCAGTCTCGAGAGTGCGAGGACGTTCAAGAATTTCTTCCGGATGCTACTGTCAGCGCTCGTGTCATGTCAGGCATTTTTTTTTTCTTTCCTTTTTCTCTCTTCTTTTTTCTGTGAAGTAAGAATCTAAAACTTCTTTCGTTGATTGTAGCAAGACGAAGAAAAGCGGTGAAAGCAGTGATCTTCTCACGAAAGGTATCTATAAACTTGTGAATGAATGTTTAATTTCCTGTTTTTTCTCGTGTAGATGTCAAGGAACCACCAACGGAGTCATTCAAACGCACGAATAACAGCGTTGATAAACACGTAAGCTTCAAAATTCCCCGACTGGATTCGTTTTTCGGGAAAAGCCGGGGCCTGGAGAAGAAAGGAAAACTCCGGAAAGCAAGCTTGGTTCCTAAAGACACTAGAATACTTCAGAATGTTGAGACCGCGGGAAAACCGATGCCTGACGTGATAATCGGCTGGAAAAACTGGTGTGCCTCGGAACCAGAAGAAGAGGAGGAGCGTCTTATCGACAGGAGGCGAGAAAGGAGGCTGCTAGAAAACGCAAGGATATCCGAGAAGTTACACCAGACCGGATCGAGTAAACAATCTACACACGAGATGGTCGATCCGGGAATGCATGCTCGAAGCAATTCGAATCTAGCCGACGAGACGGTGTATCAAGACAGGATCTCTTCCGGGGGTCTAGAACTGGAAGCTTATCAAGGCAGCAGGGACAGGGTCTCTTCAGGGGGTCTAGAACTGGAAGTTTACCAAGGTGACATGGAGATGGTGGATCTAAAACTAGAAGCTAGCCGGGAGATCGTCTCGCCAGGGAGTCTAGTGGTTTTCCAGGGACGCATGGAGAGAGGGGAACCGTCACACGGCTATAGAGATGATCCAGGGACGAGTTTGATCGACTTGGATCCCGAGCCAGGAGATCACTCGCGAGCTCTGGTAGTGGCGCCGCTCAAAGTCTACGAGAGGAGGAGGGATCGCGAGAGGAAGAAGAAGGCTCAGCTGGAGAGGGAGAGGAGGACCGTGGAGAGCAAAGCACCAGGTATGAAGTTCTCGATTGGTTCTATTCTTTCTTCTTGGATTGATCATCTTGTTCTTCGTGGTCTTCCTTTGTTCTTGTGTTTTGTCACAGTGGCACTATCGACTTTCTGTCCAATTTGCTCGCAAGTGTTTTCGTTTGACACCACCAAGCCGGAGGACAATGCGAAGTTTAACACTCACATCGACCTTTGTTTAAATGGTAGAGCTTTGTAAATACTTTTCTAAATGAAAGCTTCTTTCGCGCCATTGGTTGGGCTAGGGTTCTTCTAGCGAGGGTTTGGTTCGCAGGTAGCTATGGCGGCCACGGCGCCGGCGTTCCAGCTCGCGCCGCGCTGCCCGTCCGGTCGGATTTCGCGATCAGCGCGGGGGCGCGCGATTCTGATCAATTGCTGTGCGGATCGTAGCAGCAATGGGAGTGTAGCTACATGGCCGCGGATCGAGCAGGAGCATTCCAATGCGGTGATCAGGGCGTCGGCGGAGTCGCTGCAGTACGAAGCTGGATTTGTAGGTGGGATTTCGGAGAAGACGAGGCTTGGTGGATCTAGCGAGAGGGATTCCATGGCCTACTTGACGAAGATCTTGACGGCCAATGTGTATGATGTGGCGATCGAGTCGCCACTGGAGCCGGCGGTGAAGCTGAGCGAAAAGCTGGGTGTCCAGGTTTTGCTCAAGCGAGAGGATCTCCAGCCGGTAGAGTTCTTGCAAAACTTTTCCATGGTAGACTCACTTTGGATCGTCAGGTTTTTTCTTTCAAGCTGCGGGGGGCGTACAATATGATGGTCCAGCTCACAAAAGAGCAACGTGACCAGGGAGTGATCTGCTCTTCCGCGGGAAACCACGCGCAAGGAGTTGCATTGTCCGCTCAAAGGCTTGGTTGCGATGCAGTCATAGCGATGCCTGTCACCACACCAGAAATCAAGGTAAGGTCCTTTCGTTTTCAGAGATAATCGAACAGCGTTATTGTGAGTTGCAGTGGCAATCAGTCAAGCGTCTCGGTGCCACCGTTGTACTCGTCGGTGATTCATACGATGAAGCTCAAGCGTATGCAAAGCAACGGAGCCTGGAGGAAGGACGGATTTTTATTCCACCCTTCGATAATCCAGAGATAATTGCTGGACAGGGAACTGTCGGCATGGAGATCGTTAGGCAACACCAAGGGCCGCTCCATGCAGTTTTCGTTCCAGTTGGAGGAGGGGGACTTATAGCTGGTATAGCAGCCTATATGAAACGCATAAGACCTGAAGTAAGTCGATTTGCAGTCTTAGCTACTATTTGTTCGTGTTCTAACTTTTGCTTTCTGTCCAGGTCCAAATAATTGGAGTTGAGCCCACGGATGCCAACGCCATGGCATTGTCCCTCCACCACGGAACTCGGGTGCAGCTAGATCACTGTGGGATTTTTGCAGATGGTGTCGCCGTAAAGCTCGTTGGAGAAGAGACATTCAGGCTTTGCAGGGAATACGTGGATGGCATTGTCCTTGTGAGCCGTGATGCCATTTGTGCTGCTATCAAGGTAAGCTGTATCGCATGCTTGCGAGTCCAACTCTAACTAAGAAAACATATGGATCTTTGGTTTTTAGGACATGTTTGAAGAGAAGAGAAGCATTCTAGAACCTGCGGGAGCTTTGGCAATTGCTGGTGCCAAGGCGTACTGTAACTACTATGGTTTGAAAAAGGAAGCAGTGGTTGCTGTTACTAGTGGTGCAAACATGAACTTTGACAGGCTAAGGATTGTAACGGAGCTTGCCGACGTCGGTGCTTCTAAGGAGGCTGTTCTTGCGATTATCATGGCGGAAATACCTGGATCGTTCAAGAGACTCGTTGAAGAAGTGAGTCTTTCAATTTTCTATGTTTGATTGATGCTAATATCGTTTTGCAGGTCGGGCCTGTGAACATCACTGAGTTTCGATATCGCTATTCTGATTCGCGAACTGCCCTTGTCCTCTGCAGGTATTTGTCTCTCAATCTCGCGGCTGCCACTAACAAGCATTGTCTCAGCGTGGGTGTTCACAAGGAGCAAGAGCTTCAGGCTTTGAAACGGCGATTGAAAGAGGCCGGTCTTATGGTAATTGACATGACTTCGAATGACCTTGTCAAGGATCATCTCCGGCATTTGGTAAGCATCTTCTTCACAGGTGTGATCTTTCTATACAGCTCCTCTTGTTTTGTAGATCGGTGGCCGTGCCATTCTCAAGGACGAGCTCTTGTACCGATTTATATTTCCAGAGAGGCCCGGGGCGCTGAGAAAGTTTCTGGACACGTTTACACCACGCTGGAACATCAGTCTCTTCCATTACAGGGCGCAGGTGAGCTTGATCTTTGCTTTGCTCGTGCTTTTGTGGGTTTGACGCTGCGCCGCCTTGCAGGGCCAAGTTGGGGCCAACGTTTTGATCGGCATCCAGGTCCCTCCGGAAGACGAGCAAGAGTTCAAGCGTTGTGCCGTAGAATTGGGCTACGAGTTCCAAGACGAGTGCAAAAACGAAGCTTTTCAGCTCATGATGTCCACATGAGATTCCAGGTTCTTGTGTTCACAGTAAATGTTTTCGTGAACTTCAGGCGATTGTTGGGTGTTGTGTGTGTGTTTCCAGCGTCTTGCTTGATCGAACTAAAGAAAAACTTCGTTTCTCCTCTCAAATGATCTTCGCTTTTGTTTGAATCGAAAATCCCCATTTAAACTCTTTCCCGCCAATGTGTGGCTTAGGGCTTGTCTAGGGTTTGGCGGTCGAGAGTGTAGCAGATCGAGCAGGACAATTCGCTGTGGCGCAAGCTCAGAACGAAGTGGAGAAGTTTCCAGTCTCTTCGGAAATGCATGGTGTCTGGCTTTGAGGATGATCGGGATGGGAGCGAGAGAGGATCTTGACTGAATCATGTAAGCTCTAGTCGCAAATTTTCTTTCTTGATCTCGTTTTGATTCAGGGGAACAGTCGCAATGGAGATTCGTTTGAACCCAGTTGGAGGTTGCTGGTACATGAAGTAGGACGAAGTAAGTATTGTTGTAAGTATTTTCTTTAGGCTATCACCACGTTCAAGTGAATAGTTGCCGAGTTGATGCTCGTAAGGAAACTGGAAAAATCTTATGATTATTATTCTACCTGCATGTAAGTGAGAATGAGAATTCTTCCCCCTTTTTTTTCATGCTATGCACGAGTTTTATTTCTTTTCACAGTTCGATTCTTCCGCACTGCGACCCCACTGTAAAGGAGGATTCGCCAGTGGATTGCTCGTCAAATCAAAAATTCATTTCTCACAGGCTAAGCAGGAATTTTGCTGATCCCGTCCTGGAACAAGAAAAACAGAAGTGATTAAAGCTAATGTTTTGCAGAACTGAATTTTCTATTTTGTTGTTCCAGGTGTTTGTCTCTTGGTTTTCTGTTGCCATTGCCTCAGCGTGAACATAAAAAGCAAGAGCTTCAGGCCGCGGGACATGACTCTGTGTCAAAGATGATTCTCGCCATTTGGTAAGCATCCTACGTCAAGTTTAATGTTTCTTTGCCTCTGCCTGATGAGCTATTATACCAAAAGAAGTCGTTAACCATGTTTACACACACCAGGTTGGATTGTAACTTCGGCAAATTTTTTTTTTCTTTTTTCATTGCAGCCCGCAAGTAGACTTGCTCCTGTGAATTTTTTTCCTACTTTTTTTGGCTTGACTCTGCCAACGTGATGTTCAGGAAACGAGCAGGAGTTTTTAAGCGCTGCGCTGTTGAACTGGTTCCAAGTCGAGTGCAAGAAAGAAGCTTTTTAGCTCATGATGTCCACATAACACGGCGCAGCGCATGCATTTTACTCACGTTATCAGGTACCGGTTTTTATGCTGTCGAGCTGGGTACTTGTGAATTTGTATTTATCACCGCTTTTCTTTTCAAGGCTGGCAGCAAAGTTTTTCGTTAACTCCATTCTCCAGGCGAGTAAATAACAGAACTTTTTGTACCGCAGGTGGGAGAGCTTTACTGCTTCGTTATTCAAGATGATCCTGTCACGGACTATTGTACAACGGGTACACTGTCGAAGATTCAAACTTTCAAGTCAGGGGCGTGTGCGTAAGACGACGCCTGGTGACAGAATCGACGACCGACTGTGGACAGAAACAGCATCGAACTGAGCCGTGCAGCGGGGACGAGAAAAGAAAGACAGAAAAAAAATAAATCAAGTGGTGGTGGAATTAGAAGCGGTTTTACATGTCATCGAGGATGGCAGCCAGCCTCTGGAGCTCCTCTTGGCAAGAGTGTGGGTAGCGGACGCCTTCCTCTTGAGGCTGGTGCTGGCTTTCAACAAAAGCTGGGTGCGAACGCCAGGGATCATGTGAACTGGAGGCATTGGCAACGGTCACGGGGTGCTGAGCAGCACCAGGGTGGCTCCATTGCTGGAAGTAACTCGGCGAGCAGGCCGACTCGTCGTCGAGGAAGCTGCTGGGGCCGTTGATGATCTCCCACAGGGACGGCGACGATGACACTTCCCGCTTCACGCATGCAACAGTCGTACTCGTGGATTGCTGCTGCTGCTGCTGCTGCTGCTCGCTGGAGTCCGTCTCCTGCTTTTGGAGACAGCACGGGAGCTGTGCTGCGGCCTCTGGCTGCGGGAAGCGAGGGGGAGGCATGAGCATTGCCAGTTGCTGCCAGGAACTCCCGGAGGAAGAAGAAGAGGAAGCGGACGAGGAGGGTGGCACGACCAGATACTCGTGAGCGGAGGTGTCAGCGCCTGGCATCTCCTGGACGAGCAGGTTCATCATGGTCTCCGCTAAGTTCTCCTGCGCTTGCTGACTGCTGGTGAATTGGATGGTCGCAGGTGTGGACGAGGATGGCGACGCCGCCTGCGACGCCTCCTCGGTGACGCAGCTCAGGCCGCTGGCGGTGCTGCTGCTGATGGCCTGATGAGTCATTGGATCGATCCCCATCTGCCGGAGCTTCTTCTTGATCCTGGTGTTCCAGTAGTTTTTGATCTCGTTGTCCGTCCGGCCGGGGAGCTGTGCCGCAATGCGAGACCACCTGAGACACAAAATTTCATGCCAACCGGTGACTATGCTTTCCAAAGCTCGTTTTTGGATTTCTCCTGATAGATGGTACCTGTTTCCCATGACAGCGTGCAGATCGATGATCATCTGCTCCTCTTGCTCCGTGAGAACACCGCGTTTGAGATCGGGGCGGAGATAATTCGTCCACCGCAAGCGGCAGCTCTTTCCGCAGCGTAGGAGTCCTGCGAATTTCGTCGAGTGAGAGATGAGAGATCGATCAATTCAACTACAAAGAGGTAAGGTTTTGTTCCTTTTTCTCTTGGCAATGCCTTCTTTGCTTACCAGCTAGCTTAGGAACTGCACGCCAGCATCCGTGCCCATGGCTGGTGATGTAGTGTATGAGCTTCCTGTCCTCCTCTGCAGTCCATGGCCCCTTTTTAAGTCCTACTTTCTCACAGCATGGCTGCCTTCCCATGGCTAGATAGAGGGGAAGAACTAGAAGAGAGGGAAGAGGTGGAGTGATGAATTCTACTATGAATTGTTCGAGTCTTTCGTACTTTGGGAGACTGGGAGAGAAAGAATTGCTTGCTCGCGATCGACGATACTTTTTTAATATTCGTCTTCTGTCTTCTCGCAGAAGATTAAATGACGCAAACGGACAGCAGCAGCAGCAGCGGCATTGAATCTAGCAAGGCTCGAGTCAGAGAGAAAGAGCATGGAGGAGGAATGGGTTGATTCGTGGAGAGCTGGGGGAGGAGGGGGATATTACCCGAGTGCCAGGAAAAATGCCTAAAGGAAGAACACGAGACCACCGGATTTATATACATACTCCATTAAAGGCGATCATCTCTTTGCTGATTGATTGATCCGCGAGCTATTTAACCGGGTAAGCAGCATTTTCTTTTCCTCTCTCTCTCTCTTTCGTTGCGTAGATAATCACTCTCGACGATCATTCTCTCTTGTGCATATAGTTTTTCCGCTCCAGCGCGACGTTGACAGAGACGAGACGAAAGGAAGGATTGGCACACACTACTCGAAGGTGGATTATTCCATCTATAAGTAGTGTGGGCTTATTCCTCTCTGGAGTTCTCGATGACAAGCTCGCGAAAAAGAAGAAGAAGAAGAAGAAGAAAAATGTGTCGGCTGAGCATGACAGATCCAAGCGATTGATGTAAACACCGGCCCCTTTGATTACAAGCAAGGCAATTGCGGGGGCGAGCAGGAGATTCGTCGCGAAGATGCTACAAGAAGAATAGGATGTTCTAGAATACACATAGATTGATCAAAGCTGGAGAAGCTTAATTGTTTGTTTGCATTCGCGCATATAATAACTGGAGCCAACGTGGGCCATGGTGAAATTATAAAAGCGTGCACCGTCCGCGTGGGGGTATATGCGACAAGATGCCCCCAGTACCGTACGAGAGAGAGAAAAGGTGGTGGGCATGGGCATGGGCGAAAGAATGAATGGCAGCATAGCTTTTAGATTGTGTGGTGTGGTGCTAAAATGGAGGAGAAAAGAGAGTGAAGAGACCCCACGCCTTTGAGATGGCATCATGGGCTGCTGATGATGCCATGCATGGCGTGCACGCATCATTTCACATACGCAACTTTGAAGGGGTTTGTTGTTTGTTTGTACAAGGAGGAACTGTCCAGTGTGTTTGATGTTGAAGCTCCAACTTCCATCGTTTCCATCTTCCATCCTCCATCCAGCCAGAGAGGGGTCTACTAGCAAAATAAATTCGATTAAACTTGGCTTGTGATGCAATAGTCTAGAGACATGGAGCTCAAGATTCCATGATCGACAACAATTCCCCATAGTTGGTTGTTTCGTTTCTCTCTTGGAAGTCACTCTCTCGATCTAGCTTTGAACGGGGTCTCTCTCTCTCTCTCTCTCTCTCTCTTGCGCGGTTATCCCTGTAGCAAGCTCGAGATGCTTAGCTTGGACGAGTCCTTGCGACAGAGGCTGGACGAATGCTCGCGTCGCGTCTCTGCGCGTTACACTTTGTCGTCCAGTCTTGCGTCAGGAGTAGACATACGGAAGAATCACAAGGACGCCAGGCCGGAGTGAGAGCAAAAAGAGAGGAAAAGAATCGTGTAAGGACATGACAAGCGCATAGCTAACGGCCATGCTTATGTCATACCTGTGACGCTTATCAGTAGTACACAGCTTATGTGGAGAGAAAGACGACTATGGTGAGAAAAAGAGAGACGAAAGACGAAAGACGAGAAAGAAAAAAAAAGAGAAACGCTCGGAGTTTCGGAGAGAGGAAGAGTTTTTTTTTACCTCTCAAGAAGCTGAGAATGATGATGGCGTCCCACGTTGGTACGTCTCGCCGGCTATTTCTCAGGCGTCCACTCGGAGCTGATCGTCGAGAGAAGCGATCTCTTGGAAGAAAGCTCGGAAGTGGCGGAAGGCGGCGTCAATATCTTCCGTGCCGCACATCTCTCGCACGCTGCAAAGCCCCCAGAGAGTCAGCCAGCGCGAAAGATATAATTCCCAATCATGGAGCAAACCTGTGCATCGCGAGCTGTGGAAGACCGCAATCCACCAAACGGATGCCATATCCTGCCGCCAGCACTGAATCGATGGTCGAGCAGCATCCAACGTCACTGACCACGGAATAGTTCTGCGCGCAAGAGAAAGCGTTAAAAATGAGAGACACAGAGCGTGGACGAGTCGAGGCTGACCTGTGTCGGAATACAATTCCGCTTGGCGACCTCCTTGAACAGAAACGCAGAGATCGCGTCTGTCGCATTGTTCTGTGTTACATTGTGTTTGATTACGAGACCGTCGTGGAGTTTTGGCTGGTTGTGCTCCACATCATTCTCGGCATTGTTGGGATGCAAAGCATGAGCCATGTCTGCAGATACTGCCACACAACACAAGGAAAAGAAAAGAACAAAAAGTTAAACACAATCCTTCCTCAGACTCTGTATGATGCGTACCAACAAACGAGCGTCGGATTGCTCGCTCTACAACGCCTTCGCTTGTAGAACCGCGAGCCAGCCATCGTGATATCCTCATCATGGCCTGGAACATGGTCTGTGGACCAGCTCCTTGAACGGCTTCTGATCCAACCTGAAATCTCCCATGTAAAGTCAAAGTTCGAAAAAACAAATTACAAAAACAATACCTCTCCATTGTCGAAAAGTGCAACCATGCGGATGTAATCCTCATCCAGCATCGACAGCGGTTCAGAAGACGTATCCAGCAGAGCCCAGAGAGCGCAGAACGCCGACGCCAGGTTGTCCAGCCTTCCCGAAAACACAAACTCTTGACGAGCACCTCCGATGCATGCAGGCTGAGTGTCGTAAATGCTCAGCTCAAAATCCGCGATTTCACTGACATCGCAGTGAAGCTCGTCTGCGAGCACCTGAAAAAGTGTGACTGGCTGAATGCCAGGGCAAAGAGTTACCTGCAAAAGAAGAGGGTGGTGGACGTCGTTGCTTTGGTTTCCTTCATGTTCACCCGGCGACTCCGAGTCACAAGAAACAGCCAGTTCTGCTTCAATTTGAGTAGCAAGGACTGGAGCTAGTTGGGACTCCAAATCTTGCTTCATACTGTCTGACCTGTAGAGAAAATAGTTTGAGCAAGAGTGTCAAGAAAGGCGAGACAGACCTGTCCATATGAAACGCCAAACTCGGGATCCGCAATATTGGCCTTCGAACACGAACAAGATCATGAATAAGCTCTCCATTTTTTGTTCTACGTAAAACCCGCCCGGCGACACTTAAATCCCTGTCAAACCAGGTATTCCATAGTCCAGTCCCATAAGCTTGGACTCTAACACGTAGAAAACCACCTTTAGTAGCCGCAGATACTGGTTTAAGCTTTGGACAGGGACTATCTGTATGAGCAGCCAATACATGAAAGCCACCACCGGGTTTATACCTGCACATTGACATCAAGCCATGCATTAGTAAATGGAAAAGGAACAAAGATGAGAAGAAGATGCGTACTTCCGACCAATGGCGAAAGCAAATATCGAGGACATATTTCGCGTGAAGAAATAGCGACCACCTGGCTGTAACTCCCACTCTTCACACTCGTTCAGCTGCTGGAAGCCTGATTCCAGCAAATGCCTCCTTGCCTCCACTGATATAAGTAAAACCCCGCATCAGTACCGGGAGAGAACTTACACGAAGTCACCAGATGGTGCTCTCACAAGTGGCATGAAAAGGTGTCGTAGAGTTGTTCAAGAACTCTATGAGATTTGGAACAACTGATAACGCGTCGCGACCAAGGAGAGCCTGGAGAAAAAAAAAACAAGGTGAGTAAGAAACAAGATCCAGTCGCGAAACAATACCTGCCTTTTCCGGAAAAAAACCTCTCTGATGGCTCGGCCCAGCGCCAGCCAAGAAGCGAAGATCGGCCATGGTGGGAGTCGGCTGCGAGAGCGCCAAGTTTGGGTGAACCTCGGCCTGGAAGCTACTTTCATCCACATCGACACCTTCCGGCTGCTTGGCATCACCATTCACTCCATCGTAGTGCACGTCCCCGGATCCTCCGAGCATGGCCATCCCATTCCCGAGCTGTGGAGACGCGAGCAAGGTCCGGGGCAGCCCAAGAGCAGTGGTGGCGGACGAGTCCCTCGCGCGCTTGGGCCTCTTGGCGTTCTTCTGTGGACAATTCACGCACATCGCCTCCCCGGTCTTGGCTCGGCAGTGCCAGCAGTAGAGATTTGGTATCTGGATCCACTTCCCCTGGATCTCGTCAAGCTGGAAGAAGCTCTTGAGATCCACGTTGAGGTGGCGATTGATGCAAAACCGGCAAAACCACCGCCTCCGGCGCTCCCCCTTGGTGTTGGAGTGGCCCGAGCAGTCGGGCGCCGGGCAGATGAAGAGGCCGCCGAATTGCCGGGTGGAGTTCTTCACCTTCCTGGAGATCCAGTCGCGAGGCCAGCCCTCACCACGCTCCAGCTGCTTGGCCGCCTCGGCTGGAGTGGTGGTGTGGTGGTGCGTGCACCAGTGACACGCCGCGCGGAGCTCCGTGTTGAGCTTGTTCCACAGCCCGTCGTCAATGAGGAAGGACGGCGCGCGCAGCACCTCCTCCATTGGGCCGAGAGAAAATATTTTCTTGTTCTTGATTCTTCTTCCCTGATCGATCGATCGGAGAAGAAGAGGGATCTTTGCTGCTGCTACCAGTCGTGAAATTCCGCGCAGAATTCCGTTTGTTGCTGGATTTGCCACGCGAAGACGCTGCTCGTCGCAGTCCAGAGGCTCCCGGAAGGCGGCAATGCCATTCTTCTTGGCGCCGGGAGAGAAGATCTGGAGCGCGCTTACCTATAATGCGGTCATGGAATCCGCGTCGAGCCGGATTGAAGCGCTGCACTCCAGCCCAGAGAAGAGATCCAAGAACCCTAAAATCCTGGGAACATATTTTAGGGCTCCAGAGTTCTTGGAGAAGAGAATCGCATGGCGGCCGCGGTGAAGGAGCTCCAGCGGCAGCTGGAATTGCGAGCGTCGGAGCTCAACAAGATCCAGAAAGGTATGGCGATCGCGATCGCGATTGTTGCAGGGATTCCAGCTCTAACAAGACCGATCGGGCGATACAGACATTAGCAAGAATCACCAAGTGAGGCGGCAGTACACGATCCAGCAAGGGGAGAATGAGATGGTGATCAAGGTCCGTGCCTAGGAATCGCATTTCTCTTCTAGAACTTGAAAGTTTCTTCTCGTGAATCATGCTTCCCAGGAACTAGAGCTTCTCAAAGAGGACGCCAATGTGTTTAAGCTCATTGGACCAGTGCTCGTGAAGCAAGACCTGGTGGAAGCCAAGGCCAACGTGAACAAGCGCATCGAGTATATCACAGGAGAACTGTCAGTCCAAGCACATCCTCCATAGCTCGGAGCTTTCTTCTCACTTTTTCTTTTCTCTTTTCTTTTCCTCATAGGAGGAGACTTGACGGATCATTGAAAAGCCTAGAGGATCAACAAGGCTCCAAAAGAGAAGAGGTAGAGCATTGCAAAATCTTTGTTCTTCTCGTTTTCTTTTCCAATCAAACTCCTTTTTTTTTCTCTCGTCTTCCAGGTTCTAAAGTTGCAGCAACGCTTGCAATCGAGTAAAGCTAAAGCCTCAGCGTGAGCGATTGTCAATGGAAAAAGAGAAAAACTGTTTGGCAAATCGACACACTCTATCCTTTAAGAACCGGAGCACTCAGGTAGACTTTTGTGTTGCTGTATTCGTCCAGCAACGGATTAAAGCCACTCTTGGTCTTGACTTGGTTCACGTACGCAAAGCGGCTCATGAAGTTGCTGGAACTCATCTGATGGAAATGCAAGAACAGTTAGAAATCGCATTGACGCAACGTTGTCACTTACGATTGCGCTCCCGCGGTAGACTCCAAATTTGTTGGGAACAATCTTTCCTTCCGATTGCGATATAGCGCACTCGTTGTCGAGAATGAGAAGCTGATCAAAGTCCGTAGGGAAAAATATGTCCGCTTCTCCCTGTGGTTGAATTCAAGCTCTCCTTAAGAAAAAAAACATTTTATTCTTTCCAAACCTTTGCATCGAGATAAGACGAGTAGTCCGTGGTTACACCATCTTTCTACAAAACGAAGGTCAAAAATCGAAAATTGAAAACCAATGACTCCTACTTTGCTTGAAACCAATGGAGCTCCACGTCCAGGAATTTTTACTTCAGGAAGGAAGCTAAAGTCCGACACCACCATCACCATATTGGGGCGTGCGTAATGAAGAGACTCTAGGAGTTCCTGCCAGAGACGAGAAGCTGATAAGGAGAAACCATCAAGAAAAGGAGCTCATTACCATGCATCCAGTCGGTATCCACCACTTTTCAGGCGATGGAAGAACCCTGGAGAAAATCGACTTCACTGACTTAGTTAGCTTGCGAACGACGTCGACACTATCGCCATCCCGTTCCTTGCCAAGAATCTCAAGGCAGCGAGAAACCAGCGAGTCTTCTACGGGTCTGTGATGCTCGACAAATCTCGATCTAGAGGAAATGCTGATCAGCGAAGAAAGGAAGAAAGGATAATAACTTACTCGCTAGAATCATACTGGACGTAAGTTTCCATCCAAGGTGATTTGGAGCTCTCCCTGAACAGGAGATCATGAGGCATGTTGTCTAAAACCTGTACAGGAGAACTCTGGGTTAACCATGAAAACACGAGTAGCAAACTGAAGCAGACATAACCGGGATTTCGAGAATAAGATTTGTAAGCAAGAAAGAGAGGGTCATACTGGCAAAGATGCTCCACCTCAAGCATGACGACGTAACAAGGCGACTCGTCCTGCTCACCTGTAAAGAAGATATTAAAAAGCAAGTAAAAACAAAAGCTTTCCAGACCCCATCCAGATTTATCGCGTGCATTGCGGCATTCCACCGAGAACTTGTCACCGTGCTCCTCCTCTTCGCATAAACGGTGACGCTGTTTGTTCGCCAGGCCCTCGCTGACATCTACGGAACTATCTAAATCCATGGAAATCAGCACAGTAACTTGCAAAGGTCACTGCCACAACACTTACGTGTAATGCATCGTGTTGTAGACGTCGCCTTGCCTCTCCCTGATGTAGCCCAGGACGTTGCTCGCGCAAGTGCCTGTTCCACCTCCAATCTCGTAAATCTACAAAACAAGCTTGTCAGATATCTCGCGCTTTTTCTCTTTTCAAGCTTTCCTACTTTCAGGGGAAATTGCGGATTCATGGTTTGGAGAATGTACTCCGCGACAGCAAATCCATACCACGGCTAAAAGAAACACAGGAAACGATGAGAAAGGTCATGCAGATACTTCGATTGTTTTACCTGGAAGAGTTCCACTGGAGTAAACCACGACATATCATTCTGCTTGTAGAGCTCGGCTATATGCTTCCTGTACGCGAAACGTCCTGGAGAAAAGGACGGAAATTAGTCACGAAAGGTTTTCCTAGAGAAAGAAGAACTCGAGAAAAAAAAAACACCACCGCTTATCCCACTGAAGTCAAGAGGCTCACGCATAGATCCAACAACATCCGGCCTGGACGAGAAGTATCCAAACTTGGGATGATACAAGGCCTGCCTGATGTAATCGCGAACCTGGAAGACGAGACAGCATTTTTAAAATCGATCGTCTAGAAGCAAAACGAAAGAAGAAATGCTCCTCATGAAACAAGAAAGGAGAGGAAGATCTTACGAGGAGAGGTTTGTCTCCAATAGCTTCCTCGAATGTTTGTGGCACTGGCACATCTTCGGCGACCTGTGACGCAGCCGATGAGAAATTCCCTGCCAAAGAGAGAAGCCATGATGAGAAAAAGAAAAATTTGCGATTCCAGCTCAAGAGAAATGCACTTACAGCGCGTGCAAGGAGCTGGCCAGATCGGCGCCTTCGCCGAGCGCCATCGCCTCGCCAGCGCAAGCATATTCCTTTAGGGCTTATGCTTTAGCGAAAGGGCAAAACATTTGTCCCCCCATTTCTAGGGTTTCTCAATTCTAGGGCTCCTCGGCGAGAGCGCGATCTTGCACCATGGCGACCGCGTCCGTGGCCTTCAAATCCCGCGAGGATCACCGCAAGCAGATGGAGCTGGAGGAGGCGCGCAAGGCAGGGCTAGCTCCGGCAGAGGTAGACGAAGATGGGAAGGAGATCAATCCCCACATCCCGCAGTACATGTCCTCGGCGCCGTGGTACCTCAACGCGGAGCGCCCCAGTCTCAAGCATCAGCGTAAGTGGAAATCCGACCCTAACTACACCAAGGCCTGGTACGAGCGCGGAGCAAAGGTCTTCCAGGCCACCAAATTCCGAAAGGGGGCTTGCCAGAACTGCGGTGCGATAACGCACGATGTCAAGAGCTGCATGGACAGGCCCCGGAAGATCCAGGCGAAGTGGTCCAACTTACACATCGCCCCGGACGAGAAAGTGGAGTCTTTCGAGCTGGACTACGATGGGAAGAGGGATCGCTGGAACGGCTACGACCCGCAGACGTTCTCGATGGTGATAAACTACTGGGAGCAGAAGGACGAGGCGCGCAACAAGTACCAGAAGGAGCAGCAGCTCAAGAAGCTGGAGCAGAAGCAAAACAATCCGGATGAGAAAGAGAAAGTTGGCGACAGCGACGAGTCGGACAGCGACGAGGAGGCGGAGGTGGACGAGGCCAAGGTGGACGAGAGCAAGCAGATGGACTTCGCAAAGGTGGAGAAGCGAGTGCGCACCACCGGAGGAGGCAGCACTGGAACTGTGAGAAACCTGCGTATCAGGGAGGACGTTGCCAAGTATCTCCTCAACTTGGACGTGAACTCGGCCTACTACGATCCCAAGACGCGGTCGATGCGAGAGGATCCCCTTCCGGACAGCGATCCAAACGAGAAGTTCTACATGGGCGACAACCAGAACCGGGCCAGCGGCCAGGCGCAGGACTTCAAGCAGCTCAACATCCACGCGTGGGAGGCTTACGAGAAGGGGCAGGACATCCATCTCCAGGCGGCTCCATCGCAGGCGGAGCTGCTCCACCGGGACTTCAAAGTCAAGAAGGAGAAGCTCAAGGGGCAGCTCAAGGAGGACATAATGGAGAAGTATGGGAATGCCGCGGCCACGGACAAGCTCCCGGCGGAGCTCCTGCTCGGACAGACGGAGAGACAGGTGGAGTACGATCGAGCGGGGCGGATGATCAAGGGGCAGGAGAAGGCTGTCCCGAAGAGCAAGTACGAGGAGGACGTGTTCATAAACAACCACACCACGGTGTGGGGGTCCTTCTGGAGGGATCACCAGTGGGGATACAAGTGCTGCCGGCAGTTCATCAGGAACAGCTACTGCACCGGCCAGGCGGGGATCGACGCGGCGGAGGCGTCGGCGGAGCTGATGCGAGCGAATATGGAGATGAAGGAGGCCGTCCAGGAGAAAGCTCCGGTGATTGAGGAGAAGAACTTGGCGAGCTGGGGGGGAGAGGTCGCGGAGGACGTTGTGCTTGACAGGAAGAAGCTCAAGGAGGCGCTCAAGAGGGAGGACGAGCGGCTGCGCGAGGAGAAGGACGAGCGCAAGAGGAAGTATAATGTGACTTACAGCGACGAGGTGACGGCCGAGGATATGGAGGCGTACAAGATGAAGAAGGTCCACTTTGATGATCCCATGAGGGATTTCTTGGGCAAATAGAAATTAAAACTGTAGATAAGCTTGCAGTTATAAAACTATAATCTCTGAAGCTCTGTATTTTAATTGTGATGCAAGAAATGGTCAGAAATGGTTGTGCAAGAGTTAATTCTGGTGTTAATTGATGTTTTCATCCAGAAAAGAGTTATAAATATAAACATAAATATAGAAATAAAACCATCTTGTTACTCTTAACATTAAAAATATCAAATAGTATTGTTATATAAACAGGAAACCAATTTTGTAAAATGCATTCAGATTAGTAGAATGGTGAAGCTTGTTGCAATCGCTTTTGCTGCTTTTTGTTTAGGTTTTGTTTCATATGTTGTTGAGGGAAACCATCAGGCATTCAAAAGCAAACAATATGAAGGAAGACATCAATCATTGTTAAATGCTGATGCAAATTCAGTTGTGCTTCATGTTTATTCAGTGGATGATCCAAATGCTCATCCAAGAGCTGGTGATATTAATTTTAATACTGTTAGTGCTGCAATTGATTGGATTACATATAATTCGTCACAACGATATTTGATTTTGATTGGACCAGGAATTTATAGGTAATTTTATTATTTATACAGTTGATTTCTTATAATTCTATATATGAAAATAAAAATGCAGAGAGAAAATTACTATACCAAAATTTAAAGATTTTATCCATTTGGCGGGTGTAACACAAAATATATTTGATACGGTGATAGTTTATAATGCAAACCATGGTTCGGTTAATGGTACTGGTAAAAGTGCAACTTTTGATGTTCTTTCAAACTATTTTATTGCTGAATATATCACTTTTCAGGTAAATTTTTATTATTATAGTTTTATAACTATTACAAATATAACAATTTTTTAATTTTTTCTTAGAATGATGCACCATTCGCAAATCCAGGAGATATAAATAAGCAAGCAGTTGCTTTGAAATTATCTGGTGATTTTGCAAGGATTTCTAACTGCTTTATTCTCTCTAGTCAGGATACTCTTTTCGATGACGAGGGTAGGCATTTTTTTCAGAACACATATATAGAGGGAAACATAGACTACATCTTTGGTTCTGGAAGGTCACTTTACGAGGTAAACAATATTTTTTCTTTAAATTTCTCATTCTGTTTCTTTGCACTATAGAAATGTAATCTCATCTCAAATTCCAACGCTACAACGAGTGGCTCTTTGACAGCACAAGGAAGATCCTCTACCACTGATTTCCCTTCTGGATACTCCTTCCACAATTGCTATATTGGAGGGACAGGAAAGATCATACTAGGCCGACCTTGGGGAAATGAAGCATTCGTGGTTTTTATCAATTGTTATATGGAGAGTGTGGTGGATCCCATTGGTTGGGCTCACTGGAACGATGTCCATGGCTCATCTAATAGGTAAAATGTCACAAAGCAATCATGTTTATTTACTTTTGCTTTGTTCCAGCACTGCTTTCTTTGCCGAGTATCAAAACTATGGTCCAGGTTCTTCTACTTCGAAACGTGTAAATTGGACTACAACCATTACGGAGGAGGACGCTAAAGCATTCAGTTCTCTAAGCTTTATAGATGGCCAGATGTGGCTCTGATATAATCTAATATTTTGTTTCTACTTTTAAATTCATGCAAATCTCGTCACCTTTAATCTTGACGTGGGTTACAATTCCGTAAGCCTGTGGTTTTTCCTTCCAAGCGATCTGGAACAAGGCCACTGTTTTGTCATCTGAGAAACTCAGTGAACCTGAAAAAGCCTCCACCATGGTTTTCATTTTCAAGCCCATATATTACAAGTCATTAGATCAATAGCAGTCAAACAAAAATCTAAAAAAGCCGCTCTAGAAAAGCCACTAGTGCTTTGCCAGCTCCACTGTATATGCTCTCCCTCTAGATTTTTAGATCATATACTTTGCTAGATCCCAGTGATGCATCTTCATCTCTTGGCGATGTTGCAAGACCTGTTACTTGACAATGCTCTGCTTTAAGCCATTCTTGGCTCGGCCATGAAGCTCCTGGTGTGTCTTCACCAAAACTTTTGCCGAGGAGCTCGCACTTCCAAACAGCTCCGGCAAGCAACTCTCGATACTGCCCAGCGTGAACGAAGCTCTCGATGAGTTGAGCTCTGCGAGTTTCTTCTTCTCTTGATCCACTTGCTGCCGGAAAAGCTCCAAGGAAGCTCGTTTCTCAGCAAGATTGCCTGGCGCATCCTTTCTACCACCAAGAGCTTTCTTCTCCATGTTTCTTACGCCTGCCACCTTCTTGTCCAGATCCTTCACTAGACCATATACTCGCTTCTGGGCCTTGATTTGTTCCATCTGATACCACTCTATCTTGCTTGCTGCCATTGTTAACTTTCGTATCGCTTGTCCGGAGCTCTCCTTAGACAGGTCGTTCAAGGACTTCTCCCATTCCTGGCACAAGAAGTAGATCTCTGGGATGGCCAAGTGCATTACCCGTGATTTCTTGCGTGACAGACTGTGGAGCTTGTTGAGTTTGGAGATGCTTGCCTTGAGCCACTGCATTATGCTGCTTATGTACTCCTTCTCCTTGATGATCAACTCGTTGAGCGAGAAACTCCAAGACAGAAGCGCCAGCTGAAGCTTTTGTGCCGTCTTCCTCTGGCCGGGATTGATCTCCATTGCTGCTGCTCCTCGAGGCAGCCTCAAATCAAGAACGGCGGCTCTCTGGCGTTCATGGCAGCCTTGGATGCTTTTCCACATATCGGCAAGCCTGTACGCGCAAGAGGAAGAAGTTTAAACTCGATACCAGGTTAGCTGAAAGCTTACCCTTGGACGAGCTCGAGAAGCTGGTAATGAAGTTCTTCATTGGTGATCTTCTGGACGGCTGCGGCGGTTGCTTCCATAGCTTGGACTGCCACGGACATCTGGTTTTCGATGGCTTTGACGTCGGCTCTGGTTCTATCAACAGTTTCATCGTGAACTCTGTTGACATCGTATTTGCACAGCAGCTTGCGCTTCTTGTTGAAATCGGCATCGATTGAGTTGAGCGCCTGCGTTACCGTGATCACAAGTTAGTAGAATTCTCTCATCAAACCAGGAGACGACAAACTAAGAACTGTTGATCGTGGCTACAGGTGAAAACCGACAGCAAAAAAGTAGAAATGAAAAAAAAAAAAAAACAATTCACTAACTAGTGCGTTCTTTAACGAAAGACATAAACTATGCCTCGAGATCTATGAAGCCAACTCTAAAGAAAACTTGCGAAAGATCCATACCTTGACTTCCTCGTAAAGTTTGAGCTCCCAGGCCGACAATCGCTCGAGAGTGAGCGCCTGACTCCATCCATAGTTGCAATCGGTGACTTGATGGTCTCCATTCTTCCATGTCAATGCTAGACCTAGCTCTGCGATGAGCAAAGAAACAAAGAGATTTCGAGCTCTTAGATCACTTCCACAGCTGGGATCGAAAAGAAATGCAGGCGCCATACCTCTGCCGGACTGGAGGATCCCTGCCACAGCGGCTCCGCTCTGCGAAGCCCTAAGAAATTCTTGGTAAACATACCGGAAGATCTTCTCTATTTCGTGGAGAGGAAGCTCCGCGGGGACGATCGCCAGCCGTTGATCGCCGGGTCCATCGGACGATAGAGACGCCACTGAAGCGTTTGAATCTCTTCTCTCTCGCGTGGCCGGCGATGGATTGCTGCAATGGTGCTCGATCTC
Source organism: Selaginella moellendorffii (assembly GCF_000143415.4). Taxonomy (NCBI): domain Eukaryota; kingdom Viridiplantae; phylum Streptophyta; class Lycopodiopsida; order Selaginellales; family Selaginellaceae; genus Selaginella; species Selaginella moellendorffii. The sequence goes on along the minus strand of NW_003314261.1, from coordinate 4,169,559 downwards.
CCGGATCTTCACGTCGTCACCCTCCATCTCGATCACGGTGTCCTCCTCCTCGTCGCCGCCGTGGATCTCCTTGCTCGACGAGCAGGCCGCGATCGATTGCTCCACCTGCTGGAAGAAATCGAAGTCCCAGTAGCGAGATGGCAAGCCCGGAGGCGGTGGAGGCGGCTTGATTCCACTGAGGAACTCGTCCTCGAGAACTACCCTCTGGGATGCTGTGGGTGTGTACTCGATCGCAAAGCTAGATCTAGCTGGAGCTGGCGCTACGCGAAACCCATCGGTGATCCCGAGCTCTCCCGTGAGGAAATCTTGGAGAGCGCAGCCGGTTCGCGCGAGAGATTGGAGGAACTCGGCGTGAGATTTGGCGAATGCTCGCCCCGCCTGTGATGCCTGGCGAAGAAGCTCCTTCCTCTGCTTGCATTGCGACACTGCCGCGGAGTAATTGCAGAGATCCTCCTCGTCCTGCGGCTCTTCTCCAGGATCTTCCGCCTTAGAACAGGGGCATCCCATTATCCCTCTCTCCTCCTCGATCACCCGATCGATCAATCACCACCCTCGAGAAAACCGCTCGCGATCGCGCGAATTGGGAGCAATGCTACATCAATGCTGGCTAGAATCGCAATACAAGCGCACAGAATTCTCGCATAGAAACTGCTAGAAGATCTAGATCTGCAAGACAAGAAGTTTTTTTTCTTTAGTGTTGTTGTGTGTGGTCTCTTCTCCTAGAGGCGCAATGATTTCTCTATGTGGCGGCCATGGCCCCTTAAAAATACCACGCCACAGAAAAAAGAATATCCCCCACCACGAGTCTACCCAAGCAAGCAAGCCATCGGAGGAAATATAATTCTAAAGCAATGGTGGCGAAGCAATGAGTTATTCCCAGAGACCGACATTGTGGAGTAGTGCCGGATTCGAAGACCTCGCCAAAGATTTGACAGTGATATTTGTGCTAAACGAACAGCGATTAGTCGTAAATTAAAGCGCGACAAAAAACTAGTGGGGGGAAGCTTTACAGCTTTTCGCAATCAAACGTGGGCGCTCATGGTTCGATACCCTTTACACCTTTTTGATTTGAAACCTCGAATATCCCGAAGTATAAACCAAGAGCATGCCAGCTGTTTTCTCTATTTCGGGTATGCCGACGTGGAGGAATCCTAGCTGGCTGGGCGACAACCAGGGCTCAATGAGGCGCGGCCGCGTGGCAGCACTGATTAGTATGACACGTGGCAAAGATTTACTCGACGTGGCTATCAGCAAAGCCGTGCTTGGAAGGATAAGTATATATCATAGGTTTTTACTTTAGTCTCGGCCCTGCATTTTTTCGGTGGCGAGCAAGAGCGCGGGCGGAGGGAGGGCGCTGCGTCGCGGCCAGGGCTCGATCGATCGGCGCGGAGCATCAGGTGATATTTTTCGCGAGAGGTTGCTGCTCGGCACCGAGAAATGCCCCCATCTTTTGGAAATTTCTTGATCTTACTCTGGCGCTCTGCGTGTCTTGTAGATTAGATGGGGTCTCTAGATGTTGCGAGGGCGGAGGTGGCCTTCTTGGTCATGTACCTCAACAAGGCTGAGAGCAGGGATAAAATTTGCCGAGCGATCCAGTATGGAGCAAAATTTCTCAGCAATGGTGAGCCAGGTCCGGCGTCTCAAGTCGACAAGTCAACTAGCTTGGCAAGGAAAGTGTTTCGCCTCCTCAAGGTAAGCTTCTTTTTTCTTTCTTAGAAGAACTATTCTCTTCTACGATGGCTTGGCAAAGGTAGTGATGGATTTTTGTTTCCGCAGTACTTGAACGAGCTGCATGGTCTCATTGTTCCAGCTCCCAAATCGACGCCTCTCCCAATTGTTCTCCTTGGAAAGGTTTGGTTTTTTCTCTCAAGAAAAGTTCCTGCCGTAGAATTTTGTGTGCTCACCGATTTAGAATGCAGGCTAAAAACGCTTTGGTTGGAACGTTTTTGTTCTTGGATCAACTCGTCTGGGCTGGACGAACCGGCATCTATCAGGTTGGTCTTTTTTTTCGTTTGAGTGGACTAACGTAAGCTGCCTTATAGAACAAGGAGCGCCTGGAGCTCATCTCAAGGATATCGTTGTACTGCTGGATGACTGGATCGTTTTGCACCTCATTGGCTGAGGTAAGCTTGGAAATTCGTGAAGGAAGATATCGTGCTTACTCGCATCCTTAACCCAGGTGTCTGAGCTCGGCCGCCTTGCGGCTTCCAGGAGAAAGCTTGAGAGGGAGATTCGGCGATTAAAACAGCAAGGCAACCCGGAGAACGCGCACCTGGTTTGCATCACTTACACTCGTAGGATGCCATTCTAACGCTCCATTTGCTGGTGACAGAAAGAACAAAAACTCGTCTCTGTGAAACAATCTCACGAGAGAACCTTGAGCCTTGTCAAGGCTTCTCTGGATATAGTTGTCGCGGTTGGACTTCTTCAGCTTGCTCCAAAAACCGTGACGCCTCGTGTGACTGGAGCTCTGGGTTTTATCACCTCATTGATTTCCTGCTACCAGGTCCGATTCACGTCGAAACGTTTTTCACTTTGGCTGATTTTCTTACTTTGAGTTGATTTGTTTGCAGTTGCTTCCGCCTCCACCGGCCTCGAAGCCCAAGAGTTCGTGAAAGTGAGCGCCGTGAAGAATCAAAAGGGAAATAATAAGAACCATATGAACAGGAGTAGTTCCATGTACCATTTCCGTTAATCACGCCGAATTCTTATCTGTCGAGGTAACTAAAGGTGAGACCAAGAAATAGTAATTGCAAGGACTGCTCGAGGCAGACTAGGCGTGTTAAAAGTTTTCCAAAGTGGACTACATGCAGCTCTTCGTTCCAAGTGAGTGTTATGTTTTGATATTCAAAGTTGCCAACTTGGCCAGATAGGGCACCCGGAGGTACCTTTGTATTATGTTTAGTTTGGCCATAGTAACCAAAGCTCGTGGTGTAATCTTCACCATAATCGCTTGCGTCCGAGTATACGCTGTCAATGCTAGCAAAATTTCCTTTTTAAGAATCTTGGAAGAGACACAATGCCGATAACCCTGAGATTCGTCCCAAATGCCTTGAAAAGGCATTTGGAAATGCGAGGTTTGAGTGCTCCAAAGTAAGCCACTTTCCCACACACACAGAGAGAACAATAGAAAAATAAACAAAGAAAACCAGTGAAATCTCACAAAAGTACCAGACAATGGTATCTTGCTGCCTGCATGTTAATTTGGCCTATCAAAGAGATTTTAGTAAAAAGGGATTTCTTGTGGGTGTTGTTTGTGTGACCTAATGGTTTGAGGGGAGAGGGAGCAGCAAAAGGCTGTGTATTAAATGGGGTGGGGTGGTATTTAGGCCAGAGTGGTGGTTCTCTTTTACAAGCAGGTGGTTGCCAAGAAGACCAAAGGGATTTTTCTGGTATATGTGGGGTTGGTTCCTTTTTTTCTCTTCCTCTTTGGCTTGGTTTTGGGGAGAGAAATTTAGTTTTTGATTTTGATGATGTGATGAGATGATTGGGAGGAAGCAAGCTTTGTATACGTTGTAGGAAAAGGAGGAAGAAGGAGAAGAGGAAGATCTTAGCACACAAAAGCTTGGGAAGAGAGGAAAAGGGAGAGGAAGAAGAGAGAGTGTAAGGATTGATTGGATAGCCCAGTTGGGAAGACCTAAAGGCGAGAGCTCCTCCAGGGCGGGGGAGAATCTTTGGGGAGTTTTTGGATTGCTGGCAATGTAGGTGGGAGCCCATCAATCCGAATTGCGACGATATGGGCGAGCGGTGCTGGCTGGAAATGGAGAGCTTCCCTGCGAGGCAACGGTTTCACGTAGAATCCGAGCGAGGGAGTGTGGAGGTGTCTTGGAGCAAGCTCCAGAAGCTCCTGCCCACCAATGCTGTTGCGACGAGTGCTAATCTCCTCGCCACCACCAGGCCTGGATTGGACTCTCGAATCGCTCCAGAGGTAGTACCTAGCGTTTTCTCCTCTTTTTTTCCTTTGCTTTTTCTTCTTGTTTCGTCTTTCTTTGTGTTTGTTCTTTGTTCTTGTAAGATTCCAAAGTTTTGGTCGCTGCTCAGATGATCTCGAGCGAAGCTTATGTGAGTTTCGTGGATTTGTAGGTGGCTGCTGCGCACAAGGATGGCCGGATGAACGCGGTGATCGAGAAGATCGAGAGGCTCTACCAGGTAATGTGTTAGTAAAAAAGTCGAGTTAGTTTTTTCTTTTTCAGTGCTCGTGACTTAGATGGAACTTGGGATTTGTCTCAGGGGCATTCCGAGGATGACGAAGGTGGCGACGAGGACGATAGGACGACTTGCGTGCCCGCGGAGGAAGATTACGACACAGAGGATACTTTCATCGACGACGAAGATCTGGTAAGTATTACTTGTAGATTACTTCTTTGTTCTTTCTCTAATGCTTGGAACTCCGTCTAGGACGAGTACTTCGAGGTGAATAGGACCAAGACGAAGCACACGGGCTTCTACGTCAACAAGGGATCGCTGGAGAAGAGGGCTGTCGAGGGGAAGTAAGTTCTCTCTTAGCTAGTTCGTCCTTGCGGATAGAAAATGGTTTATGTGCTTGCTCTAGGAGTTTGGATGAAGCTTCTGGTCTCAAAGTCTACAAGAAGAGGAAGAGGCCGGCGCAGGAGAGGCCGCCAGCGTCGAAGAAGGCCAAGAGCGACGACGAGGACGCAGTGAAAGCTCCACAAGCGAACAACAAAAAGACGAGCTTCACTAAAACGATCAAGGCTTGCGCAACCAAGGGCCCTCTAGCAGAGCGAAACAATGGCTTGTGTATCGATCCCAGCAACACCACCATTGCCAGCGACGAGATCGTAAGATTTTTTCGAGCTTCCTTTGAAAATGGTTGATGAGTGACTTTAACTAATCTATTGTTTTGTGAAGAAGACTCCTCCGAAGGAATCGAGTCCGGGAAGGAAGACTGGGCCGAAGCTCACGATGCTGGACAGGGCTATTCAGGAGCTGGAGAAAGAAGTGGCGGACCGTAAGTAGCTTTAAGAAAGAATTGCTTGAGGCTTAGATGATCTATGACAGGATGTCCACCCTCGACGGAGAAGAATCACGAAACCGAGTACAAGAAGCGGATACCAAAGGAGGTTAAGGCACGGCTCGCCAAAGTTGCAAGGCTAGCGGTAGAGTTTATTAGTTTTTAGCGACGCTTGCTGTGAACTGAAGGTTTTGTGCAGCAAAAACAAAGCAAGATCGGCCCGGAAGAGCTCCTCAACGTCCTGATGAAGATCATGGGACACTTGATGCAGATTAGATCTCTCAAGGTAAGATCGCTGCATTTTTTTTTTCATAGCTAAATCGCTGCCTTCCTTGTGGTTCTAGAGAAACTTAAAGGAAATGGCTGAACTTGGAATATCGGCACAAAAGGAGAAGCAATCTAAGCTGGAGACAATGAAGAAGGAAATCGTGGACATGCTGAAGTCTCGAATCACTCCACAACAATCAGCACAGGTAACTCTTTTCTCACTCTCTTTTTGAGCGAATTGTTTTCGTTTTTTCAGGACAACAGCCAATGCGAAGAGGCAACCTGCGACGGACGCTACAGATGGGATGCGCCAACCGAGGACAGGATCAGCGATTTCTACGAGCTCTACGTCGAGGGGATTGACGAGCACAAATCCGCAGCAACCAAGAAATTCTACGCCGAGGTACTGTTTCCTTTCTAAAGAAGAAACGTTTTTCAATACGCATCACTCGACCAGCTCGCGGAGCTATGGCCGGAAGGTTGGATGGACAGCAATGGCATTAAAAACGCAGTGCTTCGCGCCAAGGAGCGAAAGAAAGGAGCCATGAAACAGGTCCACACATATGATCTCTTTCCTTTTCTAACATCTCGTTCGTTCCAGGCAAAGTTGGAAGAGAGGAAACGCAAGAAGGCGACGGTGGCGACGCCAAAATCTGTGAAGAAGCCCGAGTCTCCGCCGAAAACGTTGGAGCTCCAAGAGCACTACCAAGAACAACGTAGGGAAGAACACGAGGAAGCTCGCGAAGAGGTAGTAGTAGAGGGTGTGAGGAGCTCCATGTCCATAGCTGTGATGAATCCCGCTAGCAGCACCACGCCGTGGAGAGATTGTCCATCCGGGAATGGAGGAGTAGTGATGCCAAGCTCGCTCCGGCAGATCAAGCGAAAGTTGCTAGACAAGGCGAGCAACAGGAGCTTCTGCGATAGCATCACTCCTCCTCCTTCCTCGTTGATGTGGATGGTCAAGGATCCAAAGCCTGGCTGAGTGGTGTCTCAAAGTTTTTTTTTCTCTTCTTGGCTGATGGAACACTTGTTTTGGATCCAGGGAGTGGTGGTTTAGAAGAGGAGTTTTTTCTTTGACACGGTCTGTACAGAGAACAAGTGAGAGCTCCATTTAAAATTTTGATACTTTGTTAACAAGATTATTTTGTAAGCTCGAAAGTATAGAATACAAAAAGAAAAATTCGATCTTACTTCGCAGCTGACTTTGGCTTCGTTGTTTTTCTTGCTGTTGCTCTCTTCTCTTCTCTGCAAAGGCAAACAAAGAAGTAACATTACGACGGATGGATGTAAGTCTTGAGGAATGGCAACAGACCTTGCACGGGATATTTCTTCTTTGGAGGGCAGGTTTTTCAAGTCCCGCCTTAGAAGCCGCTTCCTCTTCTTGCCTTGTGGCTTCTCCACGCCGTTCTGTTTGGCTGGAGATGCATCTTTTGGAGCAAGAGTAATAGCGGGCTTTTGCTCCAACTCTTGGACGTTTTCAACCTCGGCTTCGTCGGTTTCCTTGTTGGCCTCTGGAATTTTGTTGCTCAGCTTCTTTAACTGGAATAAAACGAAACAGAAGATAGCGTCTAAGTGCAAGCAAAACGATTAAAGCTTTCTTTCACCTTAGCCACAAAAAAGCCATCCATGTTGTGTACGTGAGGATAAAAGCGTCTAGTGTTGGCCAGTGACGGATGAAAACGTTTTTCTCTAAAACGAATAAATCTACAAAAAAGAGAATGTTGGTGAAAGGACGTCACAAAAAAAAAGAAGAAAGATTCATACCCTTCCTTGCCAAACTCGAGTCCACTCGGGACAACCTTGACATGTCGCTTTTTTAATGCGTAGTCCACTACAGCTTCGTTCTGGTCACAAAATTATTAGCTGATTAGAGACACATTCATGGCAGTGAAATGCTTGCCTCTGCAACCGTAACGGAGCAAGTTGAGTACACAAGATATCCACCGCTGCTAGAATTCGCATCAACAAGGTCTATGGCTGCTAGGATTAACTCCTGCAAGATAGAAGATTTCGAGTAAGCGCAAAGCAGAAAGACGAGAGTTACCTTTTGCAAAAAGGCACACCGCTGTATGTCCTCTAAAGATTTTGTAAGCTTCACAGATTGGTCTTTTCCCACTATCTAGAATAGAAAGTAACTTGTAAGAGTGGCCAAAACTGAAAAAACGAGAACTTACTCCAGTCCCGCTGCAAGGAGCATCCAGTAACACACGATCAACGGAGTTTCGCCCAAGGACTTTTGGCAACTAAAGCACCTTAACTCAGTTCAAGAAAACTAATGCAAAATTTGTTTTTTAGCGAACCTCGCGCCCGTCATAATTGCACACAACTGAGTTAGTCACACCCATTCGATAAATGTTGGCCGTAAGAGACTTCAACCTTTGTACCTTTAACTCATTTGCATATATTAAACCTGACAAAGACCAGTAACTCGTTACATGGACATGAAGTGACAGGATTACCTGTATTTTTCATCAGCGCAGCTATGTAAGTTGTCTTCCCTCCCGGAGCGGCACTAAGAACACCAAGCTGAAGTTTAACGCCGAACAAAAGAAACTAGAATCTTACGCGACGTCAACTATCCGTTCTTTTTCTTGAGGTGCCAAGGCCATCACCGGAAGAAAGGAGCTTGCACTTTGAAGCTGCAAACAAGCACAGCATTCTGTAACTGGAGGCAAAACTATATATTTCCCTACCATATAGTGACCAGCCATGTACTCAGGTGTTGCTCCCACGGGAACTTGAGAGTCGTATACTACAAGACCAACCTGCGAACTCAGCGTCAAACACCACAGATAAAGGCACCATTTCACTTCACCTTAGACCATTTTCCGATTGGATCCAAATTCACGCCTCTATTGATGAGAACTCCGGCCAAATCTCGCCGCCTTGTCTAAAACACGAAGATAAGATGCCGAGCCGATACTGCATGTAGGTACCTTCAGGGTGTTGGTCCGAAGAGACAATGGTCGGGGCGTCTCATTCGCTTCTAAAAACTCTACCGCTTCAGCTACTGGAAACATCTGCAAAGGGGGAAGAAATCTTAACAAGAGCAACAAACTTCTCAGCGAAAGTTCTACCTGCATAAAATACTCCGCAAGAAACTCATTGTAACCATAGTACGATGCCACATCCGCAATCAGCTGCTTGGTATAATCCTTGCGAGCCCGGCCCTCTTGCCTCAGAGCCTTAAAGTTTGACAAAACTCTGACAACTTGAGAGAGAAGAAGAAGAAGAAATCACGACGTGTAACAACATAGAAAAGCAGACTTACTGTCTTTGATCCTTCGCTGGACGCTGGGAAGATCAGGTGGCAAGCTTGCCTCAGCTTCAAGGTCCTACACAGCGCAAAAAAATTATTTTTTCTAAGAAAAGCCACGAGAACGAACCTCCGAGGTAGGAAGTCTAAAATCATCCGGCTCGTCCCCCTCCGCCTGGATGTTCGTCTGGAGCTCGGCATCAGCGTCTGCTTGCTCTTGAGCCCTCTTCGCATCTAATTTCTTGGATTTACGCTCCACATCGAACTCATCATCCTCCTCTTCGTCATCATCCTCGTCGCTGGTTCCTGAAGGAAAGAAAAAATGTAAGCGCTTGGAAGCGATTCTAGACAGCAGCAAACCTTCATCCCCGTCCTCCTCCTCTTCTTCGTCTTCATCATCGTCGAGTCGCTGCTTTGGCTTTAGCCACGCCTTGTTCTCATCAGTGAATCCCTTCTTACCAGCCTTCCCATTTGCATTTGCAGCACCAGCATGATCGCCCTCATCAGAATCGGAAGAATCCGAGAGGAGCTGAGTCTTCTTCTTCTTCGTCCCCATTCCTCGCGCCTCCACAACCCTAGACCCTCTTAAACCCTAAATCTCTCTTTTAGGGTTCTTGAGGGTCAATGCCAGTCATGGGTCAGCGCTGGTCCATTGGGCGAGAGAAATGGGCCGGATCTCGCGATTGCGGGCAGTGGGTTTTCCAGCGGAATGCAGCCACTCAAGACGCTGGTGGCGGCGGCAGCTATGGCACGGCAGTGGCTGCGATCGAGCGCAGCGCGCTGGCTTCCTCCCTCGACCGCCGCCGTGAGCCCTAGCTCCTCGCTCACAGCACACCAGGAAGAAGAATGCGGCACGAAAGAGGTAACACCAGAGCCAGCTCCCATGGCGCAGGAGCAAGGGCTCCGCGATCCATCTCCAAGTTTGAGGCCGCCATGCATCGCGATTCACCCCGAGGCTCCACATTTTGTGGAGGAGCGCGCCATGGAACTGGAGGAGCATTGCGAATCCCCGGAGAGTTCAGCGGAGCTATCACTTCCAGGATCAATCGAGAGAAGTACACAACACGATGGCAGTAATGATACCATTGCCACCGCCTCGCGAGTGACCAAGCTCGTGGAGCTCTCGGGCGGCCCGGGAAGCGCCAAGATCAAGAGGATCCTCTGGGAGAAGCGCCGCTCGAGGTCCCGGATCATCGCCCAGGTCCTCCAGAATCTAGACGACGCCGACGCCGCCATCAAGTTCTTCCGCTGGGTGGCCTCGAGCAAAACCGGGCTGGGATTCAAGCACACCCCACACACCGCCAACTCGCTACTCCTCACTCTCATCAAGCTCGGCCAGGCGACCAAGGCGCACGAGATCTTCACGGCGGGTCTCCCGGCGGGGTGCCGGCCCGACCGCACGACCGTGTCGACCGTGCTGTACGGCCTGGTCGACTCGGGGCGGCTCCAGTGCGCTTGCGAGTTTTGCGGCGAGATCAAGCGCGCGGGGTTACTGCCGTACGGCAAGGTTCTCAGCGTCCTGATCCAAGCGCTGTGCGCCGCCGGGGACGTGGATCGCGCGGTCAGGATCGGGCGGGAGCTGACGGTGGATCCGGCCGACTTCGCGTTTACGTACGGCATTTTGATCCACACGTTGTGCAAGCTCGGGGAGATTAGCGCTGCGTGGTCGCTCTTCTACGAGGTGAGTGTTTGCTTCTCTTTTGCTTCTTGGTAGAGATTGATAGTTATAGTTTCTCGATCAGATAGATAGATAGATCATAGTTTCTCAGAGATAGATCATAGTTTCTCGATGAGATAGATAGAGATAGACATAGTTTCTCGATAGACATAGTTTCTCGATAGATCAGAGATAGATCATAGTTTAAAGATGGAGATAGATAGATCAGAGAAGATCATAGTTTCTGGATGGTTTTGTTTGCTTGGAGTGTTCCTCGATCGAATTCCTCGTTCTGATGGTTTCTCTCTTTTGCAGCTGCAAGACAAGGGCGGCTCTCTCGACGCCCAAGTCTACGCGTCGCTCCTCTACGGCCTGTGCAACGCTGGGGACCTCCAAGCCGCGCGCGCCCTCCTCGACGACATGGCCTCGCGCGACTTCCGCCTCGACGCTGCCATCTACAACACCCTCATCGCCGGCCTGTGCAAGGCGCGCAAGCCCCGCCACGCGCTCGAGCTCGTCCACGTCATGGCCGCCAACGGCTACGATGCCTCGGTGGTGACTTACACCACCCTCATCGACGGCCTGTGTAAGTCGGGCGACCTGGACGCCGCCCAGGCGCTCCTCCAAAAGATGGCGGACGCCGGCTGCGCGCCAAACGTGGTCACCTACACCGCGCTGATCGACGGCCTGTGTAAGGCGCGCCGCCCCCACGACGCCATCCAGACCGTCAAGCGCATGCTACGTAGCGGCTGCGAGCCCGACCTGGTGACGTACAACTCGCTCATCCACGGGCTCTGCATGGCCAACCGGATGGACGATGCCGGGCTCGTCCTCCAGGAGCTTGTACGGAATGGATTCGCGCCAAACCACATCACTTACTCGACGCTGGTCATTTGGAACTGCCGGCGGCGGCGGCTGGACCAGGCCCGGGGCTTGATCCGCGAGATGATCCTGCGCGGCTCGGTCTGTAACCTGGTGGTTTACATCGACTGCATATTTGGGTTTTGCGAGGCGCGGTGCCAGTCGTCGCGGTACGAGTGCCGGGACGGCGACGAGGTGTGGGGGCTGTTTGGGGTTTTGGAGGAGATGGTGGTGGAGGGGTGCCGGGGAGGGAGCATTGTTTTCGAGGGGGAGAGCTTGTACGACCCCATTAGCCGGCTGGAGAGAGTGGAGCAAATCGCCGAGTTTATGTTCCACAAGGGGTGTTTTGGGAGTGATGAGAGGTATGCCACCATACAGGGGGCGCTCACTTGCATAAAGAGGCTCAAAACTCCCAGCCAAGAAGAGTGCGCGCGTTCTCACAGTAATCTCCCAGACCCAGAAAGAGGTGAAACTTAAAGGGTTTAGGGTTTTAGATTCATAAATTCGCGCTTTAGGGTTTATATTTAAAAGAAGAATATGCTTACAATTTGAAGAATATACTTGAACAGTCTTGTTTAGGGTTTAGGGTTCTTGGTTAGTAATATACCAGAATATGCCCACCTGGAGGTTTGGGAAGATATTTCTTTTGCTTGGGTTCAGGGTTTATGGCTATGGCGATGATGGCAGCGGCGGCCGCGTCGCTACACACAGAGCCCACCGTCGCAGCGTGTGCGTCTTCTTCTTCCAGTAGCTATGTAGCAGCTTGCTCTTCCTCGTTTTCCTCGAATCGATCAACGCACAATGCCGATGCCTTGATCTGGGTTCTCAACTCCGACGCCACCAGGCTCCAAGAGGCATTGGAGCAGTGCTCCCGATCGTCGCTGAGCAGAGCCACCGTGAGCAGCGTTCTAAGAAATGCCAGGGACTGCGAGAGAGCTCTCACCTTCTACGACTGGGCAGCCACGCGCGGGGGGTTCCAGCACGACGCCGCCACCACAGGTACGCTGGTCCGGATGCTCGCCAAGAACAAGCGGCACGGCGAGGCGTTCTCGAGGCTTGCACAGGCGCTGGATCGAGGGCTCCGTCCAAACGCTGGAGTTTTCGCCGCGCTGCTCAGTGCTTGCGTCGCGGCCGGGGACCGGGACAAAGTCCGGGAGCTCTTCAAGCAGATGGAGCGGGCCAAAGTCAGTGTCGAAACGAAGAGGGTGAATGGGATCTTACATGACTTGTGCAGCGGGGACAAGATCGAGCAAGCACTGGAGCTCCTCCAGGAGATGATAAACTCGAGCGTCGCCAACCTCTACACATACAACATTGTTGTTAGCTGCCTGTGCCGGCTCAAAAGAGTGGACGAAGCCCAGGTTTTGATGAGCGAGATGATCGAGAGTGGACGCATACCTGACGTTGTCACCTACAACACCTTCATATCCGGGCTGTGCAAGGCCGGAAAGCTCGACAAGGGCCTCGAAATGCTGGAAGAAATGGACCGCGGTGGGATTCCTCCCGACGTTGTCACCTTTTGCAGCATCATAAGTGGGCTCTGCAAGGCGAACAGGATCGACGATGCGTTTCAGGTGTTTAAAGGAATGCTGGAAAGAGGATGCGTACCGGACTCTCTCACGTACAGCATCATGCTCGACAATCTCTCGCGAGCAAACCGCCTGGACACCGTCGACGAGGTGCTTGAACACATGGTGAAGTCGGGGCACTATGCGCTGTCGGCAACTTACGCTCCTCTTATTCATGCACTCATCCGAGCAGGAGATATCGAAAGCGCTTCCTGGGCCTACGAGCAAGCCATGAAAGCTGGTTGCGTTATGGAGGTGTACACCCACAATGCTTTCATCGGAGCTCTCTGCAGGTCCGGAAAGTTTCCATTAGCCAAAAACATCTTACTGGGAATGATCGAGAGCGGAAGCTTACCGAACTTACTGTCTTACAACTTTGTGATCGATGGTCTCTGCAAATCTGGAAACGTCGACGACGCGTGGAAGCTGTCCCGCAAGATGCTTGACAGCGGTTGCTGCAAGCCCGACGTCATCTTCTTCAACACGTTGATAAGCGGCTTCTGCAAGGCAGGGAGGCTATCACAAGCCCATCAGTTGCTGATAGAGATGAAAGCAAAAAACATCTGCGTACCCGATGTGGTGACTTATAACACACTGATCGACGGCCAGTCCAAATTCGGCAGCCTCAAACAAGCCAAGTTGCTACTCCAGGAGATGCAAGCCGTGGGCTGCAAGCCAAATGTTGTGACTTATGCGGCGTTGATCAACGGCTATGCCAAGCATGGCATGTATGAGGAAGCCGAGAGCCTCTTTGACGAGATGTCTGCCAAAGGCTGCTTCCCAGATATCATCACGTACAACACGGTCCTCAGTGCCTTCAGCAAAGCCGGGATGATGTCCAAGGCCGAGGGAGTGTACCAGCAGCTCAAGAACAAAACCAGCTACTGCTCTCCAGATGCAATCACGTACAGGATCCTGATCGATGGATATTGCAGAGCCGAGGACACTGAGCAAGGCTTGACGTTGCTCCAGGAGATGACAGCTAGAGGTTGGAGCTGCGACTCCTACACGTATAATGTCCTCATTGCCAAGCTTGCGGAAACCGAGGAAGTCCCTTCCAAAGCTCTTGCAGTCTACCAGCAGATGCTTGACCAGGACTGTGTTCCCAGTGCCTCCATTTTCAACTCGCTGGTCAGGCTCTTTCTCAGGACAGGAGATGTAAACTCTGCGCGTAGCATGGTCCAGGAGATGAACGAGAAAGGCCACCTTGTCGATGCTAGCAACCTGGAAGCCCTGAACAAGGAGAGTAACGACGCTTCTTAGGCTCTTAAGAACTCGCACTCTTTCCTGTAATCCAGCTCCACGACTAAGTTGCTGTCGTCAGTCTGCTGTTTCCTCATCAGTGCGTAAGTCCTGCTGTTGGGTGATAATCCTCTGGAAATCATCTCCTGGAGAAGCCTGTACGCCTCGGAAACTCTCCCTGCCCGGTTGAGTGCGTCAATCAAAGTGTTGTAGATGACTTCGCGTGGTGCCAACCCAGCACTCTTCATTTGCTGGAGCAGCAGGAGAGCGTCGTCAATGCGGTGGCCTCTACAGTAGCCGAAGACCATCATTCCAAACGTTAACCAGTCGGGAAGGATGCCCGAGCCTGTCATCCGCTTAAAGAGCTTGTGAGCCTCGTTTATCCTGCTGCCCTTGCAGAGCCAGGAGAGTATCGCGTTGTAACAGCCAGGCTTTGGAACGCAGCCAGAGTTTTCCATCTCGTCCAGGAGGCTGTAAGCCTCGGCCAGCTTTCCTGCCTGGCAGAGCCCGTCTATCAGCGTAGTGTATCCATACACGTCCAGACGTATCTTCTTCTCGGTCATGGCACGAAAGAGCGCCAGAGCATCGTCAACTTTTCCATACTTGCACAGCCCGTGCAAAAACGTATTGTAAGTTACGTGGTTGGGCTCATGACCTCTGCCGGTCATCTCCTGGAGTATCTCAAGGGCCCTGTGAAGCTTCTCCTCCTTGCAGAAGCCATCGATCAAAATGTTGTACGTGACGATGGTCGGAGAAACTCCCATTGATCTCATGGTCTCGATGTAACCATACGCCTCTGCTGACCGTCCCTCCTTGCAAAGCGCGTCCATGATCCCATTGAAAACCAGCGCATTTGGAAAGCACCCCCGCTCCGCCATGACTTCCACGAGCTCGAACGCATCTGTCAACCTGTTGGCCTTGCACAGCCCGTCCACCAGGATCCCGAAAGTCACCACCGTAGGAATGCAGCCTTTCTCCGCCATGTCGTCCACCAAAAGAAACGCTTGCGAGAAGCTCTGAACTCCGCAAAGGGTCTTGATGATCGCGTTGTACATAGACGCGCAGGGAGTGCAGCTCATGCCCTCTAGAACCTGGCAAGCGTCGTCGAGTCGTCCCAGCCGGCAGTATCCATGGACCAAAGTAGTGTAAGTGAAGCCATCGCCTTTGATCCCCTTGGCCTCCATCTCTAGCAGGAGCTGGCGAGCCTCGTCGATCCGGGTCTGCTTGGAGAGCTTGTCCATGACGATGTTGCACGAAACGGAGCTCGCAGCGTGAGAAAACTCTCGCAGCACCCACAAACCATCGTCAACCTTGAGCCCCTTGAGCATGATGTTGAGCATTCTCGTGTCTGGAACCACTCCCAAGCTCCGCATTTTCTTGAGAAGCTCAAAGGCCTGGATTGTTTGCCCGCTGTCCGAGAGCCTCAGCATCACCAGGCTACAGAGAAACTGGTCTGGTTCGGGCCCCAATCGTGCAGCATCCATCAGAAGCTCGTACGCTTCTTGATACCTCATCGCGCGGCAGAGAAACGAGACTGTGGTTCGAAGATTTCTGAAACTGTGCGTGTAGTGTGGCCGCGAGCCCGCCCACCGGTAGAAATCAAATGCCTTGCGCCATTCCTGGACAGATTGCAGCACCTCATAGACCACATTCTCGGGCAGCGACGATTTCCTCAGGGATTCCAGGCCCTGGATCCAATCCGGGCGCGAGAGAACCGCAAGAACTTCCTGCGAACGCTGCCCGGGCAGCACCTGGCGGCCGGAATCCGAGCAGAAGTACCTCAATGCGAGCGTCCGCGCGCCGCGATCCGAGCGCCTCCACATCGGAAGCTCTATAAACCCTAAAACATTTCTCATAAGCCCTGGCTCCATCCAGCCGTCCACGTGGCTGGTAAGCCAAGTGGATACCGAATATCCATGGCACTCTCCAGAACCATCCTCGCTCTTCTAGGAGCGTCCAAGTGGCAGTATAAAAATCTCTTCCCGTTTCTCGCAGTGGAGCATTCACAGTGATAGCAAGTTTCTCTAGCAAGGGTCTGCGACAGAGAGAAGAAAGAAAAGCGATGGCTCTCACTCCCTTTTTCAAGCGCGGCGATCTCACCAGCATTTTCGACAGCCCCCTCGATCGCTTCTTCGATCCATCGGCGATCTTCGAGAGCGGTCCATCTCGCCAGTTCGCCAAGGATGCCAGCGCCGTCGCCAACACCCGCGTGGATTGGGTTGAGACCCCGGATGCGCATGTCATCAAGGCCGATCTTCCAGGTAATATTCTTCTCTCCGAAATCTTGACAATCCCCGTTCTTCCTCTCTTTTCGCCCTTCCTCGCTTGATCTTCTTTGCAACGAGTCGATATTTCGAGAGATCGAGAGGAAATGTCTTAGGTTTGCTGGCGTTCTCGCTTGATCCATCGATTGATCTTTCGATCTTGATTGCTCTTCTCTCTCTCTCTCTCTACCTCTCCCCTTTATCTGTCCTGATCGTGTTCTCGTTGATGATCTTGTCCAGGACTGAGCAAGGAGGAGATCAAGATCGAGATCCAGGATGGCAACACGCTGGTTCTCAGCGGCGAGCGCAAGAAGGAAAGCACACAGGAGACGGACAAGTGGCACCGCGTGGAGCGCTCGTATGGCTGCTTCTTGAGGAAGTTCCGACTGCCCGAGGACTCCAAGGTGGAAGAGATCAACGCGAAGGTGGACAACGGCGTCCTCACCATCAACGTCCCCAAATCGAAGGAAACCAAGCCCGAGACCCGCTCTATCAATGTGGCTTAGATCCATGGGTCGAACGAGAGAGTCGGGTTATAACATGATTGTGGTCTGTTTTGAGTGGTCTAGCTTTGATGTAAAGGTCCTCGAATCGAAGTTTTTCCTTTTATCATGATAAATAAAGTGTGACGACCAATGGTAAAAAATGTGAAAGCTGGTTAAACCATGTAAAGTCGATGGGTCGAAAGAGAAACCAGTTTGGGTCGGGTTATAGCTTGATCACGGTCTGTTTTGAGTGGTCTAGATGTAAAGGTCAACGAATTCGATTGATCAGTATTAAATAAGAATAACACATGTAAATTTAAGGAAAAAAAAGATGGGATCACTTGGACTTCCCTTTTATCATGATAAATAAAGTGTGACGACTGATCGCAAAAAATGTGAAAGCTGGTTAAACCATGTAAAGTCTTCTTTTGTATGATCAGCAAATGTGGTGTCTTCATATTTGGTGAATTCCAGTAAATTCTTGTTAAACCATGGAGATCTATTGCTCTTGCAAGATTTTTAGGGCATCTCTTGGCTTTCTTTGAAGCAACTCCTTCCCTGCATGCTTTTAGTGGACAGTGGTCAGGGAGGAGGTAATTACTATTCACTATGAGTAGGGCTCACTTCACGTTTCTTAATCTGAGCTCCAGAGGTATCGAATGCTCAGCACGATGACTATTCATCGAACGATTACTTCATATTTGGGCAAGCGTGAAAGCGCTCGATGGCGAGGTTATGAAATTTAGATGCCCTCCAAGGGCGCCAAAGTGCCAGTTTCGGGCCGTTATTATGCCCATATTGGGCATACGCTCGGGGAGCTCTGGCATGATCGAATCAGCTCACGATCGTGCATGACCGGAATATGCCCCGGACATGGCCGTTATAGAGCATATGCCGTCACTTTTTTGAGATCTTTTTGCCCGTTGATCGGCCGCTACCCGTGAATTGCGTCGGCGGGAAAAACTATATGGCCGGCCGGCCGGCCGGCGGATTTCAAATTCTCTTCCAAATCCGGCTAACTGGGCTTCCCTCTCTTTTAGACAATCCCTCTTGCTCTTTCTATATAGTGGTTTTTGGGGGGTCCTGTGTGTGTGAGCTCGAGAAAGCGGCTGCGGCGCGCCCTAGCTCTTCTTCCTCTCCGCGAGAGAGGTTCGTCGGATTCAGCGCCTCCGCCTCGCCGCTCGACAAGGTATGCGCCGTGACCTTGGGGTTCTCTGTCGATTGCCGCCTTTTTCTCTGGGCGCATTCTTGTTTCGTGCTTTTCCCTGGTGTTTTCTTGCGATTCTTGCCAAATGCGGGCTAGATCTTGATCTTGACACGAAATATCGGTGTATCGAGCTCATCTTTTTCTTTCTTGTGTGTCCTGGCAGCCAAAGATGAGGGAAATCTTGCACATCCAGGGCGGCCAGTGCGGCAACCAAATCGGTGCCAAGTTCTGGGAGGTGATCTGCGACGAGCATGGTATCGATCCGACCGGGACATACCATGGCGACTCTGATCTTCAGCTGGAGAGGATCAACGTCTACTACAACGAAGCCAGCGGCGGCCGCTTTGTGCCACGCGCAGTTCTCATGGATCTAGAACCGGGTACCATGGACAGCGTGAGAGCCGGGCCATTCGGTCAGATTTTCAGGCCGGACAACTTCGTCTTTGGCCAGACGGGTGCGGGCAACAATTGGGCCAAGGGTCACTACACCGAAGGGGCCGAGCTTATTGATTCGGTTCTCGACGTCGTTCGAAAGGAGGCCGAGAGTTGTGACTGTTTGCAAGGTAACGTAGATGGTCAATAGTGTTGGTTTCTTAGCGTTAATTCTTTTTTTTTTTCCTTTGTTTTTCTTCTCAGGCTTTCAAGTCTGCCACTCTCTTGGTGGTGGTACCGGATCGGGAATGGGTACCCTCTTGATATCCAAGATCCGCGAGGAGTACCCCGATAGAATGATGCTGACATTCTCAGTTTTCCCGTCGCCAAAGGTCTCAGACACTGTTGTGGAACCATACAATGCTACTCTCTCCGTCCACCAGCTCGTGGAAAATGCTGACGAGTGCATGGTTCTGGACAACGAGGCTCTTTACGACATTTGCTTCCGCACGCTCAAACTGACAACGCCAACATGTAAGTTCATCGTCTTCAACTTCCTCGTCTACGTTCTTACTGGTGATCCTTGTTTCTTTTGTTTGTAGTTGGAGACCTCAACCATCTGATCTCTGCAACAATGAGCGGTGTTACGTGTTGCTTAAGGTTTCCTGGACAGCTGAACTCCGATCTCCGGAAGCTGGCTGTCAACCTGATCCCATTCCCGCGGCTCCACTTCTTCATGGTCGGGTTTGCGCCTCTTACCTCGCGGGGCTCCCAGCTCTACAGGGCTCTCACCGTTCCGGAGCTGACCCAGCAAATGTGGGACGCCAAGAACATGATGTGCGCGGCGGACCCCAGGCACGGAAGGTACCTCACAGCCTCGGCGATGTTCCGGGGCCGGATGAGCACCAAGGAGGTTGACGAGCAGATGATCAACGTCCAGAACAAGAACTCGTCCTACTTCGTGGAGTGGATCCCCAACAACGTCAAGTCGAGCGTGTGTGACATCCCTCCCAAGGGGCTCAAGATGGCGTCCACCTTCATCGGCAACTCGACTTCCATCCAGGAGATGTTCCGGCGCGTGAGCGAGCAATTCACTGCGATGTTCCGGAGGAAGGCCTTCCTGCATTGGTACACGGGCGAGGGAATGGACGAAATGGAGTTCACCGAGGCTGAGAGCAACATGAACGATCTGGTGTCCGAGTATCAGCAATACCAGGACGCGAGTGCCGAGGAGGAGTACGACGAGGAGGCCGAAGAACTGGAGCAGTGATATGTCTCGTCCAAAAGGGGGAGTAGTGATTTCTCCAGTGACCGAGCTTCTCCTTTTCCTGACCATCGTTTTTTTCCTGGTTTCTTCTATAGTGGTTTAGATTAGATGATCTATAGCTACTGCTGTGTTCTTTGTATCTCAATCAAGCTTACTTGATGGTTTGTTCTTTCTACGTGGAAATTAAAGTTTACAAATAATTCTTTTATCCAACGGCAACTTGGATTGTGTGTTTGAACGAACGGTTGAGATTTCGTCGGCAGTTGGATGTATATGCCACGTTCGATTCGCACCAGGTGCTCTAGTAAATCCGACACGTCAGCAAGAGAGATGGGACAGCTCCAACAGCCGCAATTTTTCGTACAAGCTCGTGGAACACGAGAAATTTCAGACGTATTTTAGGGCGGATTGTTATTTTTCTAGACTGGTGCAGCAATGGCGCAGCTATGGTGAATCGCGAGGCATTGGCGCAGCTCTTCCCGGCGATTTTCCAGCTCCTGGATGAATCTCCTCGCTGGTAAAGCAGTGGCCCCGGGAGGGTTCTGTGGAGATCCAGCCGCGCCGGGGCCCCGGAGCTCGCAGAGTATCAGCATTGGGAAGCGCGGGGCAGTAGAGCAAGGGGGAAGGATTTGCGCTGCGCGAGGGGGAGAAGCTCCATCGACACTGGATTCACTCTTAGGGTTTGAGATGGCGAGCAGCGAGCTCGCCGCGTCGCGGGAGCCGGAGCATGTGATTATGTCGCGAGGAGGCTCCGTGCTTGGGCGGAAGACGATTCTCAAGAGCGATCACTTTCCAGGCTGCCAGAACAAGCGTTTACAGCCGCACGTCCAAGGCGCTCCAAATTATCGCCAGGTTTGTAGCGGGACGAAGTTACCCAAGCTTTCGTCTGACAAAACATATCAAACAGGTTGGCTCGCTCCCCGTGTTTGGCGTAGCTATTCCAACGATCGATGGCATACGCAAGGTGCTCGATTTGATCGGCGCAAATCGGAATGGAGGTCACAAGCGCGTGCTCTGGCACAATCTCCGTGAAGAGCCAGTAAGAAGATTTTTATTCTGTTCGTCATCTTCACGGAAGTTCTCTACTTTCAGGTTATTTACATAAATGGTCGGCCATTTGTGTTGAGAGAGATCGAGAGGCCATTCACGAACCTCGAGTATACTGTGAGTGTAGTGTTGCTTGACGAACTAAAAGCTGATTTTGTCATTGAATAGGGAATTAACAGAGTTCGTGTTGAGGAAATGGAAGCCAGGCTGAAAGAGGATGTTCTTCGAGAGGCTGGTCGGTATGTTTCTTAGCTCACTCGTTTTAGTAAATTGTGAGTGCTATTTTGTCCTTAGGTTTGGCTGCAAAATCCTGGTTTGTGATGAAATGCCTGACGGCCAAATGATCGACCAGTGGGAACCAATAACTGACGCATCGGTGCTAACACCTCTAGAGGTTGAAGGTCTTCATCTGCATTTGCTTTCAACTTAGTTGTTTTCTTTTTCGGAATAGGTGTACGACAGCTTGTGCAATGAGTCGTACTTCGTGGATTATGAACGGTTGCCAATCACTGATGAGAAATCTCCCAAAGAACGGGACTTCGATCTACTGGTTTGTTGCTTTATCCTTGAACAAGCTGAAATTCTTCTTTGTTCTGGATCGAGCAGGTGCAGCGTGTTGCAGAAGCGGACATTAACACCGCCTTGGTGTTTAATTGTCAAATGGGTCGAGGGCGTACAACTACTGGAATGGTCATTGCAACTCTTGTATATTTGAAGCGAAGCGGATCTGCAGGTGTCATTTTACGTTTTTTTGTCTTTTTGATCCGGTTAACTATTTGACTTGTCGTCCACATTAACAATGGAAGATTATATCATGTGAGGAAACAAAAATTTTAGAAAGATTCTAGAGATTACTAATTCCGAGGCAGCAGTATTTTGCAGGAATTCGTAGATCGAGGTCCTTCGGGGAAGTACTTGGCTCTGCAGAGGAGTCAACTGACGAATTTCCTGATTCCGAGGAAGGGTTTAGACAAGGTGAATACACTGTTGTAAGGAGCCTTTGTCGGGTTTTGGAGGTAAGAAATACTGTTTTTTTGCTTTGTTTTTATTCTGACTCTGAAGACTTTCTGTTTTTCAGGGTGGCGTCGAAGGCAAACGACAAGTTGATACTGTTATAGATAGGTGTTCGGCTATGCAGGTAGATGTATTTTTCCTTTCGAGGTTGCTGTTATTCACAATAGACCATGGCAGAACTTGCGTGAAGCCATCAACACATATCGTAACAGCATTTTGCGGCAAGCAGATGAAAAGAAGAGGGAGTCTTCTCTCTCGTACTTTGTCGAGTATCTGGAGCGGTACTACTTTCTGATCTGTTTTGCTGTATATATACATACAGATCAGTCTGCCTTAACGCAGCCTGGTGGCTTTCAGCAGTGGATGAAGGCTAGGCCGGAATTGTACAGTATCTTGAGAAGGTTTGCTGTATCTTTAGTAGTCACATTCTCGCTCATGAGCATTTCTTTCAGGCTCTTGCGGCGGGATCCCATGGGAGCACTTGGCTACAGAAACAAACCCCCTGTGGCAGCTGAAAATGGCCGACCATCCAGGATGGAAGCTGTGGCGGCATGCAGAACTGGAGACGTTCTTGGGAAACAAACAGTTTTGAAGGGTGACCACTATCCGGGCTGTCATAATCCTCATCTGCCCGAAAGTGTGGAGGGAGCTCCAAACTTCAGGGAAATTCCTGGTTTTCCTGTCTACGGAGTTGCCAATCCCACTGTTAGCGGCATCAAAGCGGTCTTGGAAAGAGTTGGTGGTGGAAAAGGAGGACGTCCCGTCTTGTGGCATAACATGAGAGAGGAGCCAGTCGTATATATCAATGGACAGCCATTCGTTCTGCGAGAAGTCGAGAGGCCTTACAAAAACATGCTCGAGTATACAGTAAGTCCTAACCGATGGTATTTGTGTTCATATGTTTAATTTGGCTCTGTCTCAGGGAATTGATCGCGACCGAGTAGAACAGATGGAGGCTCGACTCAAAGAAGACGTGCTCAAGGAAGCAGAACGTTATGATGGTGCAATTATGGTGAACCACGAATCGAAAGACGGTTTCATATTCGACAGCTGGGAAAGTGTTACTCCAGAAGGAGTTCAGACTCCATTCGAAGTTTACTCTCGGCTGGTCTCCGAAGGCTACTCTATCGAGTATTCCCGTATGCCAATTACTGATGGAAAAGCTCCAAAGAGCTCAGACTTCGACACACTGACGTCTAAGATTGTTTCTGCTCCCAAAAAGACCGTCTTCGTCTTCAACTGTCAGGTAAAATAGGCTTCACTTGATGTGGTACTGTAATGCTTACGTCGTGCCTCCACTCTGCAGATGGGACGTGGACGCACAACAACAGGCACTGTTATCGCTTGTCTAGTAAAACTCCGCTGCGATTATGGCAAGCCTTTTCGTTTACCGTCCGCTCTTCCTGGATCTTCTGTGGACGGTGGATCAGATAGCAGCGGAGAAGAAAACGGTGAAGCCGGTGACGAGCACCTGACTTTCAAGCCAGCAAAGTTGGAAAGGTGCAAATCGACAAGCGTACTCGTAATGGACAACATATCTATTGTGAGAAGACTTACACGCTTACTAGAGGACGGGGTCGCATGCAGGGAGGCACTTGATGATGTTATAGACCGGTGTGCAGCACTACAGAATCTCCGTCAGGCTATTTTACAGTACCGTAAGAGCTTCAATCAACAAAATCTGGAGTCTCCTGGCCGAAGAGCAGCTCTAAATCGTGGAGTTGAGTATCTGGAGCGGTACTGCATGATGATCGCGTTTGCTTCTTACCTCGGTAGTGAAGCGTTCAGTGAAACCCAGCGTTTGCCGTTCAAGGTATGGCTAAACAAGCGACCAGAAATCAAACAGATGAAGTGGAGTATGCGGTTGAGGCCGGCTCGTTTTTTCGCTGTTCCTGTGAGTTTTTTTTGTTTTTTACTTTTTCCTTTCTTCGTCTAATCTGTTTTATCCAGGAGGTGGAATTTCGGGCATTGGCTGAGAATTGCGAGGGCGATGAGATTTTAGAAGCGATAGTCAAGTCCCGGAATGGTTCGGTTCTGGGGAAACGGGCTATTCTCAAAATGTACCATTTCCCAGGTCAGAGCGCGGCAAGCTGCTTTGACATCCCTGGAGTACCTCATATGCGTAAGGTCCGTATTCTATAGAAGTTCTTCATAGCACTTCTAACGCTTTATACAGATAGATGGCTTTCCAGTATATAGCATGGCCACACCCACTGCTCAAGGCGCCAAAGCAGCGTTTGCTTGTCTCAACACAGCCGTTGATCAAGGAAAGCACGCTGTTGTGACCGACTTGAGAGAGGAGGCTGTGGTTTATATTCACGGTAATCCATTTGTTTTACGGGAGCTTGACCAACCTGTAAGCACTTTAAAGCACGTTGGAATAAAAGGTTCTGCGGTAGGTGTTTCACTTCTCATTGTTTCCTCACATACTAATCTCGATCAATAAGTTGCTCTTGGTTTTGGAAGTGATTTCTTTTGCTTTCTACGGTCGCTGACAACCTTTTTACGCCCTTGACAGGTTGAGCAAATGGAGTACAGGTTGAAGGAAGATATCCTCGCCGAGATGAAACGCTCTGGTGGCCGCGTGGTCTTACACCGAGAAGAGTGTAATCCACTGACAAACAAGTCTGACGTTATCGGGTACTGGGAAGTTCTGACGTCTGACGATGTTAAAACTCCTGCCGAGGTTTATACTGGTCTTGCGGCCGAAGGCTACAAAATCGACTACAAAAGAATCCCACTGACGAGGGAGAGGGCCGCTCTGGCAATGGATGTGGATGCCATCCAGGACAGACTAAACGGGTGAGCTCCATTTTTATGTTTCTTTCTTTGTCATCTAACTTCTGATTGTTATTTCTAGATCTGGCAGCGAATATGTATATATTTCTCACACGGGATACGGAGGTGTCGCGTATGCGATGGCAATCACTTGCATGGGGCTGCAAGCCGAAGCCGAAGCTAGCTTGGCAGCTTCTTCCTCGGGGGTTCCATCTTGTGTGTATGGACCCATACAAAGGCCTGCCGATGATATAAGCGCTTTCAAGCAAGGGGACTACAGAGACATACTCAGCTTGGTGAGAGTCCTGCCAAGCGGACCTTTTTGCAAAGCCGAAGTGGATACCATCATCGACAGGTAAGTTTAGTTTACTTCTTTCTTTTCCCGTCTCACTGTTGGTGTTGTGATAGATGCTCTGAAGCTGGAAATCTGAGAGATGACATCCTCTATTACAAGCAGCAGCTCGAATGCTGCCAGCAAGAGGACGAGGAGCACCGAGCTTACATTCAAGACATGGGTGTCAAAGCTTTGAGGTAACTTTTGGGAATGCTATCCCCTTTTTGCTAACACTATAGTGTGCTCTCGCAGGAGATACGCGTTTCTCATAGCATTCCGCTCGTTTCTGACGAGTAGAACTCCCAATTCCTCGTTTGCCGCGTGGATGCACTCCCGCCCGGAGCTTGGCCACCTCTGCTACAATCTCAAGCTCGAGTGAGTCTCCTTTTCCTTTTTTTCCACCTGTAATATGTGTATAGTGGTAACTTTTCCTTGGAAGGAAGACATACTTTCTTTTCATTTGAGGGTGTGAGACTGTAGAGGAATTTTACACTTTGCACGTCTTCTAGCTTTCCAGATTCGTGCTTCTTTTTCTTTCTTGTTCTTTCTTCTTATGCGATGGATGGTGTTAGTAGCAGCTTGATCTGCTCCTGAATCGCGGTGGCATTCTCAGCATTGGCAGAATTCGCTGGTGCTCGTAAAGCCTGCGAGAGTTTGGCCTCCTCGCACGCGCTAGTCAGAACTTCCGCGTCTTTCCTGGTGATTTGCCGTCGTCCACTCTAGACAGGGAGAGTCCAGCACAAGGTGAGCGAAAGAGAGCGAAGCTTTTTTGTCACCTTAGAATCGCTGGGACTGTTTCTTCGGGCTGCTTCCCACCCAAGTCCACCACAGTGATCTCCGGAGCTTCTTTCTCATCGCCACCTTTCGTCGCCTCCTCTTTGGCGTCTTTGGCGTCTTTGGGAGGCGCCAGTTGGACGCCATACTCCACCGCCTCGCCCTTCTCCAGGATCACCAAAACAGGATGCTGGAACAATGGGAGGAGCACGAAATTGTGATCCATCGCGTTTCAAGGTATGGCGCTTGCCTGATACTTGACTCCAGCTGCGAGGAAGTTCTTCCTTTCCTTGAGCGCAACCTCGACGCTGGCTCCGGACTCTATCAGAATCTCTCCGATCGACTCCCACTTCGACTGGACCTCCTCCTGGGCAAGCTCGCGTAAATCTACGCGCAAGAGATTTCATCGTCACGAAGCTTTACGTACCCCTGCGACCTTGCGAGCAAAGATCTTGTACGTGTCTGTGCTCTCCACCTTGTTTACCTCGAGTTCCTTCCTTCACAAGGCGCGCAGTGTAGGAGTGTGATTAAGATCCTATCTAAGGAGAGCTTACAGAATCTTGGGCTTGGCTTTCGCCTCTGGCCGCTTTCCGAATCCCCCGCTGGTGCGCAGTGCTGCAACAATGCTGCTCTTGTGAGCCAGACCACAGGGGCAGTCGCCGAGCTCCTGGGAGAGTTTCAAACTCGAGCCCATCACAGCACTACTGCTGAAACACCATTCTTTCCTTGTTCCATAGAACCTACTCAGACCGTGTCAGTGAAGAGCTCCCAAGAACTACGAGTACCTGGGAGCAAAGACGCCAATGCTAGCGACCGCCATAGCCGAGAAAAAACGATATAGGTTTTTCCCGAACATAGGAAATCCTGGGTTTTGTTTCTAGGACGTGGAGAGGATGCGATTGCACGAAGATCTCACGCATGCTCCAGCTCTACTTCTCCACCCTCACTTTCACGGAGTCAGCAATCTTCCTTCAAGACTATGGCGGCAGCAGGGGAATGATTACAGTCCAATTCAATTACTACTAATCTCCTCTGTCTCTCTTCACCCTTCGTGGGCGGTTGGCCCGTGGAGTGAGTCAATATGGAGTCTGTGGATGCGCCTGTGATAGATCTGTCGCAGACAAGAGGTTCGATTGTTCATGCAGGAACTTGAACTTTCAATTAAAGAGCAGTATTTATCATAATAAGGAGGAGTTGCCAAACTTTCTGGGCCACCGGATCCAGCCAATTGCAGCCGTCCGATGGGGGGTAACCGTGAAAGAGGAGCAAATGCCGAACTTTGTGGGCCGCCGGATCTGGCCAATCGGGGCCGTCCGATGGGGGGGTAACTGTAAAGGGGTTATTTCTTTAACCACGTGTTAGCGAATAATTGTGCTGATGTTTGCTCCCGGCCAATGGGAGGCAGCCAAGCCGCGTGTGGCGAGAGAGGAAGGCCCAGCGACATGTGTCGTGGCCTGTCAAGCGAATTGGTTTTGTTTTGTATGTTTTTCTAGGGTTTATGAGGCGAGGCAGTTCCCGGTAGGGCGAGCACGTTCCCGCCCAGAACGGGCGAGCCGGGCATTAGCCCGGCGAGTGCGTTCTGGAGGGAACGAGCGAGCACGTGCCCGGGAACAGCCTTAACGGGTTGTGGTGAGACCGTTAATGGACACGTGGAATAACGTTATTGGAGGATGAGAGGGTTCTGGAGAACTTGGCGGCTGGCAGCTGGGTTCTGGAGAACCTGGCACCTGTCAGCCACGTTCTCGCAGAGAACTTGACTCGATCCGATAGCTGCCAACGGTTAGATCAAGTTAACGGGCGAGCCACAACCCATTAAGGCAAGAGAGCCCCTACTGCTGCTGCTGATTCGCGATCCAAATCGGACGCACTATGTCAACGCTGGTGTCTTTGTCCTGAGAACCCCATCGCAAGTTGTTATTTGTCATTCTTCTTTCATAACTTTGGTATTCTCATACATGATGTGTCTCTGCTTTTGGCTCTTCATCGCATTACCATGAGGAGTTCCATCAAATCAAGGTATTGGTGGTGCGTAGAATTTGTATGATCTTCATTCTTACTCCACTGTCAAGAAATGGGACGAGGTGATTTAAGCTCTTAAACACTTTGAAGCACATTCACTCAGCACAGCCTTGCTCACCTGGACGTGAAGCCTGACAACATCTACATCTGCAATCGCATCTACAAGATTCGCCCCGAGACCGTGCTGCTGAGGTAGAGGCTGCGGAGGCTGTGACAACCTCAAAATTACTACTGCTCAACGAGCAAGACAGGAAGCTAAACAACACCGCTTCCACGACCAACCTCAATGGAGTTCATGTTAGCTTGGACTCCCCCGAGGCTCCTAGAAACTCCACGAATCATGGAGCATAACAACAGTGGCGGTAGCAGTAGCGGCAGCCATGGGAATGGGATGAATGAAGTAGTGCTAACACTGGAAGGTTGGATTTTTTTTGTTTGGATCTTCTCTGGCCATCATGGACGTGCTGGAGGGCGAAGGTGGCAATGAGAGTGAAGCTCTTCATCCACTTCCCGATGATGCTTACGTCACAGTCATATGATAGAACTTGATTACTCACTTTGGAAACTTCTAGCAGCACCGATGGGAATGGACACAACCTTCCCAAGAGTCCATTCGCCAGCCCGCATCACAGCAAGAGCTCTTCCAACTCGCACATACCGGAAGAACACCATGATCAACCTCCATCTCTGTCAACCGAAGAGAAGATGATGGGGCTGGATCTCAACGAAGTTTTCAACCTCGCACCGCCACACAACGACATCATTTGCTGCATTTGTCTCAGTAAGTCCCACTCTCGCAAATTGTTGTAACAATCCAAGCTTACTTCGTTTCTTCCTGTTCTTCGTCTAGAGCACTACGTAGAGCCATCCAAACTGGACCGCAGCCATACTTTTTGCATGCAATGTATCTTGAAGGTAAAAATCTCTCTTTTCTCTCTCGACTTTAAACTTTGCTCACCGTTCTCTTCATGTTCTCCAGGTTATCAAAGGACCAAAGGATGAATGTCCAATCTGCCGACAACACATAGACAGCCAAGTATACAAAATCTTACAAAACAGGGATTTACAGTCCTGGCTCTCCCCAACAGCACTAAGTCACAGATTCCCGCAACACATATGGTAGGAAGAACAGCAACAAAACAGCGAAAAGAAGAAAATTTACCAACACCACAACACAGCAAAACAATGGGAGGAGGCCAAACTGGAGAGGAAGGAGCAGTGACATATGTAGCATGCAAAGTGTTGATGGTGACTTGTCATCTCTCCTGTCGAGCAAAAATGCCCAGTGATGTGGCAAAAATTAAGCAAGGCTTTGGGCCAATGGTTGTGATTAACCCAAACTTAATCAATTGCTTCATTTAGGATCTCTCTCTCCAATGACAGGGGCAGCTAGCGATTCTAATGTGGGGTCTCAAGACCATATAGATTACAATTACCAGCCATTGCCAGATGATGTTTCTTCGCAGCAACAACCAATTCTAGGTGATTTAGAGATGGGTGGAGAGAGCAGTGAACTAGGTTTGTGTTTATCTTGATAAGGCAAAATCTAATCACTTTTCTTTCCAGGTTCTAAGTGCCTTACACATCTTAATGCTTCAGATACTTTGTCTATTCCAATACAATGCTTTACATCTTGAGGAATAGGTGTACAAGAAGGCTTCAAATAGCCATTACATTTTCAAAGTCCCTTTAGTAGATATTGGCACTTGGCTTTTTTGCTTTTTAAACCTTATTTATGGCTAGATCCAGGCATTCAGACATAGACTTCCAGCCAAGTGCCTCGTGCGATTGTAGGAGGTACTGCTCAATTTTAGAATTTTTTTTTAGTTATGGGTTAATAATGGGATTTTTTAGCTAAACGCAAGTTATATAGCATTCTAGACTTTGACGTATGGAATCTAATTGCTTCCTCTAAGGAAACACAATATGTATATGTTCATATTGTGGATTTACAACTTTATTTAGGTGGTGAGCCACTTCTTATATATGTATTATCTCGATACGGTAGTTATGATTTCTAACATGAGGTCCACTCAACAAGAATGGCATCAACATCAAGGTTCCTTAACATTGATTTTACTAATAGCTATAGCATGCACCTTGAGACAGCTTCTATGGCAGCCAACGCTGCTAATAAATATAGCCACCTTTTCAAGCCAGCTCACTAGTTGTATATTCAACACTAAAAGGTTAGAGTTAAGAATCTGAAATATCATTTGGGGCTCCATTGTCTCTTGGTAGATATTTTTACGGCCACACATGTTGGAGCATGGCCAGAGAAGGCTCCTCCAGTGCTTGACTTTGTTAAGTCATCAGACATTGTTCCATTGAATCAGTTTGCAGGGGATGCTTCTGCTTATACTTTTGCAACAATTACTGCAGTAATCACTGGTGTGGATCAAATGCCTAACACTATAAACATCATATTCATTGCTGATGATCCTGAAGCTGAAAACACCTATAAGGTATTTGTAATATTCTGATTGAATTTTTTGGGTGAACTTCAAAAATAGGTGCATGTGCTGGGTGATATGGACCATGTCTATCATGAGCTCAAATCATCATGGTTTGCTAGGGACATGCTAAGTCGTATTTTCTATAATCTCCGAGGAACTAAAGATAAAAATGTGTTTAGCATTGCACTCTTGACTATTGTCTTGAAAATTCTTGATGATACAACTTGGGACCACATACAAAAACAATTGCACTCTATTTCATTCATATACGGAAAAAACTTCTTTGGGATATGTCTTTCTTGATCTTTACCAGTGGTTCATGATGCATGTTTTTTCAATAAGTACATGGCCACTTTATCCCTGAAAATCCTCGAGCGATCTCTGTTTGTTGCAACTGCCATGTTTGCAAAAAGTTCAAGGTCGAGAAACAAACACGAGATATTGGTTGGTGTCACCATTGCAAGAATGAACGACCATTTTTTCAAACTTTGCGGGTCCACGGCAAATTCTATCCAGATAATGGCCACCCCCAAGACGTTTGCATGGACGACACTTATATATACCAAGCATATGGTCTTACTCCTGGTAGACTCAAGAAATCCATTCCTTTCGACTCCTCAGATTTTCCCTTTACCTATGCACCTGGCTTGATCCTATGCTGCTGCTATTGTTGGTGGAGCACTTGATCCTCTCGAAAATCTAGAACATACTGCAAGGAAACTTTTGCAACTAGAGGGGGATTGAAATCTATGGTGCTCTTGGATCATGATTTCCATGCCTTGGATCAGCTCAGCACTTGGAGAGACAGAATTTCATTGCTTTCACTGTACTACAAGAGCTCCACTATGACTGGCCACTGCTTACTATCACTCTATGAGCTCGAGAAAACGGCACTAGTAATTGGAGATGAACTAAAGTCCCCTGTCAATGACAATGTCCATTGGCAGGCCATGAAGTTGGAAACACCTCCTTGAGCACCAAGGTGGCAGTTGCTGTGCCGGTGATGGACTTTGAGCACGGCAAGAAATGGGCCATCTTGGTGAATTGATCCACCACCACAAGGATGGAATCAAAACCATGGGAAGGTGGAAGATCAGTCAAGAAATCCATCGAAATGGACTCCTAGGGAGCCATTGGCACTGGTAGCAAGTGGAGCAGCCCTGATGGTGAATGGCACAGGAGCTTGTTCTGGGCACATATGTCACAGGAATCCATGAAGTCCTTGACAAACTCCCGCATCTTAGGCCACCAATAATCCCTAGAAACCAACTCAAAAGTCTTATGCTCACCATAATGGCCAGCTGCTCAATCATCATGTCGCCGTTGAAGAACAAGTCGTCAAGCATCGCTAGCAAGAACATACAGCTGGTCACCATGGTACAAGAGGTCATCCAACAAGGTGAAGTTGTCAAGCTGGGTGCAGGTAGAAGAAGGAGGATGACCAAGTTGAAAATGAGGAAACACCAAAGCAAAGTCATCCAGTTGGAGATCCTGCTGAATGGCCGCTGTAATGGCTGGATCTAGCAGAGCCATTGAGATGGCCAAAAGCTAGAGCCCGTCTGGCCCCAAAAGAACCTGGTTCTGGTCATCAAAGGCTAGGTCACCAGGTTGGAGACCGATGGGAAAGAGCATTCGTCAACCCTTATTGCTTTCCCGGCATAACCAAATCAAATTGAGAGAGGAATTGAGCCCATCATGCTTGTTGATGGCTCAAAACCCTTAGTAAGCTGAAGAGAAGAACTCTAAGTTCTTATGATCTGTCTACACGATCATCTGATGCGCAGCACCCTCTAAGAAACAATGCCACTCATGACATGAGTCTATAATGGCAAGGAATTCCTTGTCATGGATCCTGTAGTTGATCTCGACTGCATGGAACTTCCAAGAATGGAACACAACTGGATGAAGCTCCTCATCATCACCAAGCTGAGAAATGGTTGCAGCCAAGTCAAAATCAAATGCATCAGCCTCAACAAAGAATGGCTTGCTCAGATCCGCATGGATGAGAACCAGGGTTGAAACAAAAACCACCTTGAGGGAATTGAATGCCGATTAGGCAGCTGGGGACCACTCGAATGGCACGTCCTTGTGGGTCAGAGCTGTTAATGGCAACACCAAGTCAGAGTACCCGTCAATGAACTTATGGTAAAAGTTAGTGAAACCAAGAAAACACTGCACGTCAGTGACAATCTTCGGCACCTCCCATTCTTGGATCATTTTTACCTTTGCAGGATCCATTGCAACCTCTTGTGGAAACACAATATACCCCAGATACTCAATGGAATCCCGATTGAAGAAACACTTCTCAAGCTTTGCATAAAGGTTGTGTTCCCAGAGCTTGGCCAACACTTGCCGTACATGCTGATCATCTCCTCCTGAGTGCAAGAGAAAACCAAAATATCATCAAAATAAACAACCACAAACTAATCCAAAAACTCCCTAAAGATATCGTTTGCCAAATGTTGAAAAATAACAGAGGCATTGGTGAGACCAAATGGCATCACCATGTACTCGAAATGGCCATAACAACTTTAAAAAGCCATCTTCCACTTGTCCCTAGGCTTGATCCTAATGAGATTGTAAGCTCCTTGAAGGTAGATCTTGGTGAAAAACCAAGCCCCACCCAACCGTTTCAACAACTCTAGGATCAAAGACAATGGGTACTGGTTCTACATGGTGACTTTGTTGAGGCCACAGTAGTCAACCACTAGCCGCAAGGTGCCATCCTTCTTTTTGACGAAGCAAATGGGAGCCCCTGCAAGTGGCTAAGAGTGCCAAATGAAGCTAGATTCCAAATTAGAGTCCATATACTCCTTGAGGGCAGCCAGCTCTAATGGTGAGAGATTGTAGATGGGTCCCCATGGGGGCTAAGCATCCTCTTATAACTCAATAGCACAGTTATAAAGATGATGAGGAGGCAAACCACTAGCTTTTCTCTTGTCAAAAACATTATGGAAATCCTAATACTTCACCAACAAGCAAACAGTTGAGTCAATGGAATGATAAACAGGATTAACAATCAAAGCAAATAATTGAAGGGGTTCAGACTCGTCAACTAATTCTTTCATGGTGATGGTAGAAATAGACAAAGGACATGGGCTAAGGTCAAGAATGCATCAAGGGTTTGATAATGGTAGTGAAACGGCTAGATGGGAAGTAGAAATGAGAAGAACCAACTTCTCAATGGATGGAAAAGCTAATGGAGGGAAGAAATGGAGTGGGAAACATGACTTATCTACTAATGGATCTAGAGAAGAGTGTTGTACAACCACTAACAATGGCCGGTGGGGCTGTGGGTCGTCGGCAGCACCTTTGGCAATGGTTGTTCCACGAGTCCCTATTGAAGGAGTGTCAAGTGCTGGTGATGTGCTGGCTGCACAACTAAGTACAGTAGGACCCCAACCCTTTGGTGTGGATGTAGAACCCAAACTCGAATCGGTAGCAAGAGTTGAGGGCAATGGAGCAAGCTGTAAGTGTTCCCAATCGATTTGCAGGTTGTGAAGATGGAACCACAGGAGCCAAGAACCACAACAGTGTGCTTGCTGGAGATAATGTTAAAGGCAACATTAGTGCAAAGATCCCCCACCTGAACTCGGAGAGGAATTGTGGCCCAAAGCCCTATTGAAGGAGAAACAACATGGCTTCCAATACCTTCAATGGTTTGAGTCGTACAAACAAATGTTGAGATGGGAATCTGTGCTACTGGACAAAAGATTTGTCTATGAAACATGAAGTTGCTCTAGAGTCCAATAGAACTATGGTATGCAGCACTAGTGACCGGGAACCAAGAATCCTTAGAGTCACGAAAAGGTGGAAGTTGATGGAGATTGTGGTCGCAGATAAGAATGGAATGGAAAGAGAAGTGGAGGTGGAGGAGCTTGATGTTGAACAAAGAGAGATTTTATTCCTTGCACAATGATCCAACTTGGCAGCTCCTACTCTGATTGGACATCCCCATTTCCCGGCACAGATGTTTCAGGCTCCTCAACGGGCGAAGATGGCAACTCCATTTGCAAAAGACGGGGTGGCTTCTGAGGACATCCAACTGCCCTGTGTCCCGAGTCCCCATAGTAGAGACAAAGGTTTAGGTCCATGCAGCATTGACACTCAACTGGAGAGAGGCACTTACGATTGGTAAAAGGCATTGTGCCGATGTCAATCTCTATTGGAGTTGCCGTAAAGGGTGTTGAGGTGGGAGTTAGATGGCCGGACAAGGTGTTGGAGAAGAAAAATGGCAGCGTGGTTCATGATGCCATTCGAATAGCCAATTGTCACACTTTATTGCCTTCTCAATGGCATCATTGAGATCCGTTGGATCTTCTATCATGATCAACAAGTCCTTGACATTGTCGCAGAGGCCGAATCGGAACTGGTCCACCAACGCTTGATCATCCCACAATGTGTCAAGGATGAGGAGTTGAAAATCAGTGGCATAGACAGAGGCGAGATGAGAGCCTTGTGAAAGTCATTGCATTTTGATGGTTGCAAAACAAACTTGATTAGTGTCATTGAAGCAAGTAGTGAGCTTCTCCTTGAAGAGCTTGAGGTCATGCAGTCTAGAACAGTGGTACCCCTGAGATCCTTCTTCAAGAGTGGGGAGAACCATGAGAGAGTAGGACCATCAAGGAGAGTGCCAATGGCACTAATCTAAAACTCCATCGTTGAGTGGTGCCAAGGTTGTATCTTGAAGATGAAATCCATCTTGTTAAGGAAGCTCTATAACTCAACTCGCTTCCTAGTGAATTTGGAAGGAAAACTCACCTTGATGAAGAAGCATGAATTGGCCATGGAATGAAAAGGAAAGGACCCAAAAAAAAGAAACAAACGACAATTAGCCCCAAGACTGATGTTGATTGTGAACGATTTTATACAGTAGCTATTAAACCTTTATAATGCAAATGGAAGAATAAGGACCATTGGTTCCAAGCTTCTAATTGATGGTTTTATGTTGCCCAAGCTGCATGGACCACCCAAAGAATAAGAATCAATCTCAAAGGAAGCCATTGGGTAATAGCTAAGATAATGGCTGGAATAATGGCTTGGGAATTGGTAATGGCAAGGAACCTGGTGGGAGGAAGAGGGTTTCCTAACAGTCGGTACTTTCCTCACCTTTTCCCTTTGGGTGCCCTAGCCATATGGCTAAAGCAAGGTTCTAATCAACCACGCTAGATATCCAAGTGAGTAGTGCCACCCACACTTGGATTAGGAGTATTGACCATTCAATCTCCTGGGGGAGATAAAGTCGGCTCTTAAACACTTCATTAAGTTACTCCACTTATCCATCCATATTCACTCTAGCCTTGAACTCCTTAATGGTTATATCATCATCCACTATGTGGGTATAACCTTCCTTGGTCATACTGGCATTTCCTAGCCAAATTGGCTCCACTAGAGTAGTGCCACCCACACTTGGATTGGGAGTATCAACCATTCAATCTCTTGGGGGAGATAAAGTCAGCTCTTGAACACTTCACTAAGTTACTCCACTTATCCATTCGTATTCACTCTAGCCTTGAACTCCTTAATAGTTATATCATCACCCACTACGTGGGTATAACCTTCCTTGGTCACACTAGCATTTTCTGGCCAAACTGGCTCCACTAGAGTCTTCCCTCTAGTATACTTTTGGAGCTCCCCAAACCCCTCAGGGTCTAGGAGACAATCGCTTTGGTTCACCCTCGGACATAGACTCAAACTTGAACTCAGACTCAATTCTCGATCTTGGTCTTAGTATCTTTCTTGGCCTCGACCTCAAACTCCAGCTCAAGTCCATCTCAGACTCAATCTCAGACTCCATCTTAGGTCTATCTCGGATACCATCTTGGGTCCATCTCAGACTCTATCTCGGGTCCATCTTGGACTCCATCTCAGGTCCATCTCGGACTCCATCTCGGGTCTATCTCAGACTCCATCCTAGATCCATCTCGAACTCCATCTCAGGTCCATCTTAAATTCCATCTCGGGCTAGCTCAAATCCATATCAGACTCCATCTTAGGTCCATATTGGACTCCATCTCGAGTCCATATCAAACTCCATCTCGGACTCCATCTTGGATTCTTTCTCGGACTCCATCTCAGATTCCTTCTTAGACTCCATCTTAGACTCCTTTTCAAACTCATTTCTGATACTTTCATTTGTCATGACACTTGCCATGTGTTAGTCCTTCTTGTGTCCCTTTTTAAAAACTCATTCACCAATTGCTTCATGCTCATTCCTCGAGTCCTTTGTTTAGAGTTCCACTCCCACTCTCGACTTTCCAAGTCGGAGCCTTTGATCCAAACATGTTACATTTGTTGGGCTTCTGTTTTGACCACTACCATGTGGCACCCTTTTTACTCCACTTTGGGGCTTAGGGATTTCTGTCTCACAAGGTTGTATTAAATTTCAGTTTAATGCAATACTACTCTAAGAGGGTTCTTTAGAACTTGCTAGTGAAAATCTTATTTTGATCTGAGATAATTTCTTTCGGCCTTCCACATCCTCAAACCACTTGTTTAAAGAGCAACTTTGCCACATCTTCTGCATCAATGTCCATTGTGATGGGTATACCAATCTACCACCATAAATATCGCATCAATAGATATGGCTAAGGACGTTTAATACAATGTAAAGATATGTCAGTAGGTGAAGGTTATAATTGGGGTTTATTGTAAAGCCTTATAATCCTAGATCATCCATAGAAATATCTTACAATGGACTTTATTATAAAACTTCCCTAAGTGAGGGGTAAGTTACTCTCTTTAGTTCCCCTCATGGGATATACACCCTTGTTTACTTATAATAAATGAATCCATTGCCCAATTTTCTTTCTTTAGACAGCTCGTCTTTCTAGTGAGTATCCCACGTTTCTTGGTTCCTTAACGACACTTCTTGTGCTATACCATCGTTCTTATATATTATCTGCATATTATACCAAAAGGTTGTTGTTGTGTTGAATGTATCTCACAATTGAACTTGGCTAAAATATTAGTCCACCGACCCTATTTCCCTCGAAATTTAGATTGTGACAAAAAGTGTTTTATTGCCACATTATCTATGTATACCTTGAAATGTCTCCCAATGTAATGTTGCCACTTCTTGAGCACCTTAACCACTGCAAACAGTTCTTTTTCATGGGCAAACCACTTTTGCTAAGCCTTATCTAACTTCTTTGAGAAGAATGCCATTGGATAATTGTTTTGCTTCAAGACTGCATCCAGTGCAAAGTTCAAAGCATTCGTTTCTACCTCAAAGTCCTTACTAAAATTTGGTAATACTAACATAAAAACCTTCTTTAACTTTCCTTTGATTTTAATGAATATTACTTCACATTTTGTTATCTATACCATTTGCTTTTTTCCCATTTGGTTTTGTTCTTCTTTGGTTTATTAAGTGTAGAGCAATTCTAGTATAATGTTTAATGAATTTTTGATAGTAGTTGCATGACCCCGAAAATGCCCTTAACTCATATATGCTCAATGATCATTCCCATTTTTGGATTGTTTGGACTTTCTCAAAGTCCACCTTAAGCCTATTTTTGTCCACTATATGCTTGAGAAATTTTATTAGTAACTTTGTTAAACAAGCATACAATTTGTGTTCCCTTAGTTTTTTAAACACCTTTGTTAAGTGTTCAGCATATTCCTTTGGTATCTCACTTTAGATTAGGATGTTATCAATGTAGATAACCACAAAATGATCTAGATAGGGTATAAAGATATGATTCATTAATACTAAGAATGTCATTAATACATTGCACAACTCAAAGGGCATCACCAAGAATTCAAAGCTTTTATACCTTGTTTAACAAGTTGTCTTCTTGACATTTTCCTTTGCTACCCTGATTTGGTAGTATCTTAACTTTAGGTCAATTTGCAAAAGGTATCTTGCATTTCCCAACCTATCAAACAAATTCTCAATCCTTAACAAAAGGTATTTATCTTTCTTTATATATTTGTTGAGCAACCAGTAATCTATATATATATATATAGATCTATCTTTCTTTTTCACAAATAACACTAAAGCCCTTTATAAGGAGTTGCTCAACCTAATAAACCAACTCCTTGAATTGGCATTTGAGTTCTTTGAGCTCTTTTTTATTTAGCTGATAAAGGGGACGAACCACTACTTCAGCACCTTGACTAACTTGATCTTATGTTTTATCGGATAGGTAGGGGATAACCCCATTGATAATTCCTTTAGCATAGTATTTCAAAATTGGTCTAACACCTACTAAATGCCTTAATCGCAATCGATTAGAGTCAAATGGCAAGTGTAATTGATTAGAGCGCAATGACAAGCACAATCAATTAGATCACATAGGTAAAACATTTTTTTGAGTGCTTTGAGTATTGAGTGTAGTGGATTTTTAGTGAGCAATTGGATTTTATTATAGCCACATTAGCTTTATCAAATTCTTGCATTTTTAATCACATGCTAAAGTTTTTAGCATTGCAATAATTTATTGCATTTGAGCTTATTATGCAAAGCAATTTTCATTACCCTCATCAAGGAGACCAATAGCAAAATTAGTTTGTGGCATCCAAAATGCAATCAAAATCCAGCTTCTATATTAAAAATTCTCACACCTAGAAGCCCTAAATCCAAACCTTGTTGATATGTCAAATAAATTGCTATGCATTGCATGTAGCAACGCTTGGTTTGCTTAATGGTAGTTTTATTATTACTTATTAATCTAATTGATCAAATAAAGTTTATAATTATAAGCATGTTGGTAATTTATAAACACAAGATTAATCTTATTGCATATCAACCATTAGATAATAGAATAAAAAAGAATATACTAGAAAGGGTTTAGGAAAGTTTATAAATTATAAACATGTTTATAAATTATAAATACCAGATTAATCTAAATGAATACCAACCGTTAGATGGTAGAATATCCCAGAATATCCAAGCATATTCTAGGTATATTCACTACCATCTCTTATAGGTTTGCTTAAGCAAACCAAAAATTTAACATGGAAATAAAATTTATATAGTGCAAAAACTTATATAAATGGTGTTGACTTGAACTTTGCAATGCATACAAGGTGGGCACCAATGCATGTCCATATGTAATAAAAAATTATGCTTAAAATATCATTTTATGAATCACAAATATGTGTTACAACAATTTATGCACACATGTGTTTTTTTGTGTCAGTCTATAATAATTCAATAGAAGCCAAATATTCATTTTTCATCTTTTAAAAGGGAAGATGGATATACATGTATTACCCTCTTCTGGAAGTCAAAATTTGAATTCTATATGGACAAACAAAGTCTTTGGAACATCATCACAGGAACTGAGACTCTTCCAACCACTGCCATAGTGGATGAAACTGCCAAGTATCACAAGGATCAGAGAGCTTTGGGCAAATTTCATGCAGCGCTTGAGGGGCAATAATTCCATTGCATTAGACAATGTAAGAGTGCAAAGGAAATGTAGGAGACTTACCCTTCAACATCCCATCAAATCTTTCTACTCAAGCATCTTCATACACTGATGATGGCCGAAGGGACGACCTCAAGGATCATCTTGCTGCTGTGAGAACAATCCTGGATGATCTTAAGGACATGGGAGCAAACATAGAGGATGAAGAAGAAGCAGAGCTGGTGCTCATCACACTTCCTCCATCCTTTGATCCTCTCATATGTAGCCTCCTACCACTGGAACTCCTCTAAACCTGAATGGCATGATCAGTAGCCTCCAACATCAGGATCAAAGGCCGTTGCATTCTACACTTCCTCTCAGAAAAGAATCAGTGAACAAAGGGAAACAAGGTGCTTCTTCATCCAAGAATCTCATTGCAATAAGAAAGGAAATGACAAAGCACAATGTTGGGTGAAAAATCCCTCCCTCAAGTCTGCAAGGAACAATGCAAAGAAAAAGGTGGTACACGCCTTCACCTGATCACGAGCTATGGCTGTCGTCGCACTGTCTTCTACCTAGATTCTGCTGCTGCATACCATAGTACTTTGAAATATATGTTCCTAGTATGTCATCGTTGGCAATGCCCAACAGCTTGTAGTGAGAGGAATTGGAACCATCAAGTTCACTTTACCACAAGGAATAGTCGTTATATTCCTAGTTTAAGTGCTAACGTGGGACAATTCGGCAATTCCAGCTGATCTCGACCACAGGAGCCATCCTCGCAGCCCAGCCTGGACGGGGTGATCTCTACCGCCTTACCATGCTGCCGGATCTCGCTAGACCTACATGCCCAAAAGTCAATCGCTAGAGCTTTGGCACGCACGCCCGGGGCATCCTAGTGCTGATAGAATCAAGCAGCTAGCTCGAGAGCAGATTGTTGAAGGCCTAGATCTGGACATAAGAGCCATTCTTCCATTTTGCCGGGGCTGTCAGCTAGGAAAATCTACTAGCCAACCTTTCCCCAAGGCTAGAGCATCTCGAGCTATACAGCTCATGGAACTTGTACACTGCGTGGCCCGATGGCTACCAGTATCCAATACTTTATCAGTTCCATTGATGACTACATTCGTCCCAATCATTACATTACTTCCAGACATGAGAGAAACACAAACTGGGTGGAGGTGAATTCACTTCCAATGCTTTCAAGCAGCTGTGTGAGCAAGGTGGGATTGTGCGAGAACTCACAATGTGAGACACTCCACAACAAAACGGTCTAAGAATCGCACGCTAGTGGAGAGTGCTTGAGCAATGCTACTTTCTAGTGCGTTGCCACGAAGCTACTGGTTTTATGCTGTCTTGATGGCGAACTACCTTCAGAATCAGCTCCCCACCTCTGCCCTCACTGGCATGACTCCTGCAGAAGCATGGAGTGGCAAGGCATTGGCCCCCAAGAGCCAGCAAGCTGTGTTTATGGGCTACAGCCTCGATCATAAAGCATATCGCCTCTGGAATCCAATCACGAAGCGAAGGTGTCGTTGTAGTCAAGTTCAGGAACTTGCGAGCATCCTTTTTCCACTAATCACGCTTTATATCGAACCGAAGCTTCAGAGCATACACCCTCATGCTCTTGATAACCTGGTGATTGGAAGGCAGAGTAGGAACATGAACGTGTGTCTTGTTCTTTTGTTGTGATTCTTGGCTTCCATTGCTGCACGTCAGTGAGAAGCTTCCTTTGAGGCCATGGCTTCTGAGGAGTCCCAGCCGCATGGGAAGAAACCATCATCTCGATGAGACGCTCAGGAGGCCACCTTGTGCGAGTCGATCTGTGTGGAGGATTTGGAGGACGCAGCGGCAGTGGTGGTCTTGTCTTGGAGAAGAAGTGGGCATGGGTTGATGCGCAAGGATTGTTTGGAGCGGCACAGTGATTGTGCTGACAGTCAGCTGGTCTTATTCCGTTTCAAAGTCGGTCAAGGTAGGTCTTGAAGAACCTTGAAACAATGAATTCTCGTTGAAAACCTTGCATCGTGATTGGATTCCAGAGGCGATAGGCTTTATGATCGAGGCTGTTAACTTAAGCAGTGGTCTACTCTTCGCTGCTTGATTAATTTTGCGTCTGTGGGAGACTTTGATCTGGAACATATGGATGTAACCACGGCATTTCTTTACGGTGAGCTTGACGAAGAAATCTATATGGCACAGCCAGAAGGATTTCTAGCCGCTGGAAAAGAGGATCATCTCTGGCTTCTCAAGAAAGCTGTCTATGGCTTGAAACAAGCATCCAGATCTTGGGACACACAATTTTATACTAAGTATGGTATTTTTCCATAGTGAGGCAGACCCGAATCTTTACATTCGGGTGGACAGTGAATCATTCATGATCATTGCTCTTTATGTTGATGACACTCTTGTCATCACTTACTGTTTCTCCAGGTTAAGCAAGACCTTTGCAGCCAATTCGAGATTAAAACTCTTGGCTTGACTTCCTACTTTCTTGGAACTCTTGGCATGGAACTTGTGCATGATCACTCTCAACACACTATCTATCTTCACCAAGCTAAGTATATAGAAGAGATACTGGCCAGGTTTTCTATGACCTAATCCAGTAATGGAACCATTCCAGAGCAATGTCTCCTGAGACAGAGGACAACAAGAGAGCATCATCAATGAACAAGAGACTAGATTAGGAAAAAACTTGGCTTCTTACACTATGGACTTGATAACATCTTGTGACATTTGGTACTACTGCAGTCATTGCAACAACTGACATTTAAGACATCTGTGTCAAGAGCATAAATTTTGCTAGTTGTTGTCAATAAAATTGTGTACAATAGCAACCATTAGTGTGAGGCTCTAGAGAACGAATGACTATGGTTAGAATGATAGAGAAGAAAAAAAAACTAATGGACCTAAGGTTTGGCCAATAGGCCAAAATGGAGACCTGCGACCAC
>NW_003314261.1:4123401-4127315 GCF_000143415.4 Selaginella moellendorffii | reverse complement strand
CAGATGCACTCATAGGATCTGAGGGTCCTTTTTTGACAAAAATGTTTGACATACAGTGCAGAGACTCTCTATGGAGTCTTGAACACTGATACAATGTGGAGGAGGATATGCTTTGGCTTTAGTATGAGCAGATGAAGCTCTAGCTTAAGCAGATGAGTGTATCTTATGTTGGGGTGGTGTGGGCACTTTTAATGAAAGCGCAAGCTTCCTCATGTGCAGCATAACACAAAGCTCCATTT
The DNA here is from genome assembly GCF_000143415.4 of Selaginella moellendorffii. NCBI lineage: Eukaryota > Viridiplantae > Streptophyta > Lycopodiopsida > Selaginellales > Selaginellaceae > Selaginella > Selaginella moellendorffii. Next base: position 4,127,076 of record NW_003314261.1, on the reverse strand, counting down.
ACTTGTAAGCCATGGGAAGAACTACATGTAACAGGTTCAATTGGGTTGCAAGACAGGTTGTTGCAGTTGGTGTAGTAGCAAGAGCAAGGGGCTGTTTCCCTCTTTGCCCATTACTCTACATCCAACCTATATTCTGCACTCTTGTCTGGAAAAGAAGAGAAAAACAAGAGCTTGATGAGGAAATTAATACTTACCATAGCAATAGATGAGATGATTGACTCTGTGTGATTGATTGAAGGGAAGAGCTTTACAAGGAAGAAACAATCTTTGCACCATGATTTGTATTAATTCTTGGATGGTGTATTGGATGAAATCCAAGAATCATCAAGCATTAATTGAATAGGTAATAAACCCTAATCTCTACTTAGAAAAAAATTCAAGAAATTGGGAACACTTGTTTAAATTAACTTAATTTTTGCAAAGCTCTGAAGTGGTAGTTAATAATGATGACTTCCATCACAACATGATGCCTCCTTGTTGATACTTTTCATGCTTTAAGCTAATTACTTGACTTCACATGCATGTGATGCTTATCTACTCCATTTAGATCTCTTAATTGAATGTATAATGGCTGAAGTCTAGAGGCTTGACCTATAAATATATATATTCATGCTAGAGATTCTAACCATTCATTCAATTAAGAGATCTAAATGGAGTAAATGCTATTTATTGAGATTGTAACCATGTTTTTGTATTAAAAATGCTATGTTGTAAGGTTCCAATTTAGAGATGTTAATGTCCTCATTGACCATGATCACATGCACTACACTCAATTTCTACAATACCCCATTATATTGTATTATACATACTCATGAATGCTTAATACATACAATTTCAATTTTAGGGGTAGGAATATATTTTACTTAAGGGTATATTATATTTTAAATAGCCATTAATTAATAAGAATCAAAACATACCATTTGCTTCAATACCACATATAATACACTTTATTTCTTTCCTTTTAAGCCAACTGGAAAAAGGCAATTACTTAATAAGAAAGCCTTTAGCAACTATTTTATTCCCATATATCTCCCAAGGTTCCAAAGGATCTATAGTGATAGTATATTCAATCTCATCCCATGATCATATACACTACAAAAGTAGAGTTGAAAGTATATTATGTGGTAGTGATTGAAGTGGAATCTTAATAAGTGTAACACACTTGAACCAAAAGCTGTAACTCAAAAAAGTCAAAAGCAAGAGTGAAACTCCCAAAAAAGTGCTTGAAGAATGAACGCAAAGTGATCGATAAGTGAGTTTCTAGAAAAAAAGACACCAAAAGGACCAACACATGGTAAGTATCATGACACTTGGAAGTGTCGAGACCGAATTTGAGACGTGGCATAGCATGAACACTGATATCAACAATTTTATTCCAGACATAAAATCTCTAAGTTTAAGATCGAGTTTAAAACCAAGTCCAAGATTGAGTTTGAGATCAAATTTGAGATCAAGTCTCAAATGAAGATTTAGATTGGGTCTAAGTCTAAAACCAAGACCGAGGCTAAAACCAAGTTTGATTTTGAGTTCAAGTTCAAATCCAAGTCCAAGTTTAAGGGTGAAAGCCCAAAATAATCATCTCCCGGATTTAGTAAGTCCATGCAAAATAATAGAGGGAAAACTTCAGTGGAACTACACTAGGGAGTCCAAGGCTAAAATGAACATAAATGGGTAAGTCAAATGATTTGGTGAAGTGTTCAAGAGTTAGTTCTAGCTTTCTTAAGAGATCGAATAGTCAATGTTTCTAATACAAATATGGGTGACATTACTTACTTGAATACCTTATATAGTTCATTCAAACCCCTTATGTTAGACCATGGTAAAAAAAGGTGCATTGTTGTTCATGAGCTTTTTCTCTTTATATTTAAACCTTTATAAATTATCTTTTAAGTCGTTCCTTTTAATTGTTTACACTAAAGTGTAATTATGAGATGATCACTTATAGACAAATGGTCTAGTTTTGGAGAGATAGAACCGTGGCATAGGTGGTCTTGGACTACCATAAAAATAACAAAAATAGACATATCCTTAGCGTAATGGGCAAATATGTTATTAGTATTTTTGGGTATCTAATGTGAGATTTAAACATGTGGAGCACTTGGACTAAGTGCAAAGGCAATATGGCTTGAAGGCCACCTTTGGGGTTATGGTAAGTATTCTAAGTTGGGATAAGGAGTTATGGAGGTTGTGAATGATACTCCTTCAAATAGTTAAATGTGTAGTTAAGTGATTGAAATAGAATAGAAAATTTAGTTGTTTACACATGTCTTTTACTATTGTTAATTCATATAATAAAAGAACATTTGTGTTGCCAAGGATATATAAGTAACAATTTACTTGTCTAAGAGTAGCTTTGTCAACTCTAAAGATCATTATACCAGGTATATTCTCAATATCCTTCCTTAATAGAGTTGGCAAACTTTAATGACAAAACAGCTTATCCTTATTTGAGGTCTTGCTCCAATGGTTAAAATATGTTTGTACATATATGGGATGGCTTGAAATAATCTATATCCACATCTAAATTTACAAGCTCCACATCTATAAGGATAGACCTTATGTAGATTTCATATCTCAAGGAGATGCTTGTAAAAACAAACCAACTCATACAATTTACACCATAAATGCTTGTTGTGCTAGAGATAAAAGGTCATATTAGAAAATAATAGATAAACATGAGCTTAATACTTGATTACATGTTAATGTTCTATATATAAAGTTTCTTGACACAACACCCTAACAATACTTCATATTATTCTTTACGATATTGTGTTCTAGAGTGTTGTTGTCCTTTATTCATTTTGGCTACCCAAATCAGAAAACAACTTGTATATAAATGTTGAAAATGGCATGGGAAACTTTTGTAGTAAATATCTCACAAGTAATAATGAAATGAGTCACATGATAAATTATGGTGTGAATATAAAAACCATATGTTATAAGTTTGTAATATATTGCAAAACCACAAAACATAAATATTGAAGATTGGTATAAAACATTTGCAAAATACTCATGGCCTAGTTCTTAAGGTGTTTCATTGGTGTAAATCTATTACTGAATTCATAGATGCATGATTTACAAGAAGAGCAAGATTTGATAATGCCCAAGTTTATGCCAACACTATTCATAGGAATGTTAGTCTATATATAGTAAAGTAACTCTTGTGTAGATATCCTATTGTACACTTAGATCAACCACTCATATATATTTGTATAATGTTGGTTATAAAATTCCAAGGTAAGTTGCAAGATAACCCATGGTCTTGGTTTCTAAAATCTTTATGTGCATCCAAAATATGAATGCCACTACACTACTAAATCTACTTGACCATAAATAATTGTTACAAACCAACAAGATCCTCAAAATTAGAAAATGATTATAATATACAATTAAAGCACCAAATCACATGTGATTCATCACTATCCCTATCTTTAATCTCAACCTAAAGAAGAGTCAAGAAAAACTTATTACTGTATTCATGTTCTTTAAATAGGCTTGACATGTTTAGATATTCAATAAGTTATTTGAAATTGGAAGGGAATATGTAGTGCATTTGAATTTAGAGTTAAACTCTAAACCCATTGCATTGTAAAATGAAAGTTTAATAAACCGCTATGAGCATTAACTCCCCATATCTAGCTGCTGTATGCAAAATACTGTTAGATAGTATCTAGT
>NW_003314261.1:4105842-4123126 GCF_000143415.4 Selaginella moellendorffii | reverse complement strand
ATTAATTGAAATAATAAAAATAAATTAAAGAAATAAATATGAAATTTATTTTTACTATATTAATTTTATTGATCGGCTTTTTGGAAGGTATTGATATTCAATATGAAATTGGTATTATTAATGCTCTAAGTGCACAAGCAGTAGTTACTATTTTAACTGATATTACAACAAGAATTAGCAATATACCAGATGGTATGATTCCTCTAGGACAAAGTGCACATGGACATGTCTTAGTTTCAAATCCAAATACTTATGTTGGATTTGGTTTTTTTGTTTTAGACACAGTTCAACAAATTTGTTATATAAATAATGAAGGTCATGAAAATCCAGGGTCTATTATAAGAAACTCTTTATCTCAAATCTTAAGAGTTTCTATTAATGAAATGATGGAATATGCTGCATCATTTTTTATTATAAAAACTGAACATTTTATTATTTACTATTTTGTTAGAAACTATCATCCACATAATTTTGTACAAGTGTTACATTTTATAAAGATTATATCCAGCTATTATAAACAAAAAACCATCACTTCAACAAAAAGTGTTGGATGTGATATTTTTACTTACACCTTAATAAGTGGTTACAATAATATGCCACATCAGTATTTATTGACATCACAATTTTTAATATCATTAAACAGAAAAGCACATTTATATTTGGATACTAGTTGCAACTTAATTATATATGCACAAAATACAAACTTATGGTCTACAAAAACATCTAATAAAGGTATTAGATGTGTTTTAAGGTTACTTGAAAATGGAAATTTAATTTTATATTCTTCTAATAATAATGTTGTTTGGAAATCTAATACTTTATGTAATTTTCAAAATTGCTATGAAAATGCCAAATTGGTAATGCAAAATGATTGTAACTTAGTTTTATATTTTATATACCAAAAAACATTAAGTATCAAGCCATTAGTAAAACCTGTATGGGACTCAAAGACATTTTGTTAATAATGTTTTAATATATATAAAACTATATTTTTTCTATTTAGTGAAAATGTATGATTCAGTGGTACAAATAAATGACAAATAAAAGTAGTTGAATGACAATAATCTACCTTATAACTCTTTATATGATAAAATTTTTTAAAAATAAATAAATTATATGAGGATCATCATTATTCATAAAATAAAAAATAATTGTAGAATTTTAATTTTTGTCATAAAATAATTTATTTCCATAATAAATTTTGATTTTTAATTATATTGTACCATATTTTTATACCAAACTGTACATGCATTTACCCTTAGCATATATTTTAAAGATCTTTAAGAATATATATTTATAAAAATAAAGTATTGAAAATATGCTTGTGATATTTACTTCTATGAAACATAAGGTACTCTTTTAAAACATTAAAACTAAATTTTCAACAATAATTTATTTAAAATATAATAAAAAGTAAAGATATATATTCTAAATACTAACATAAGTTTTATAAAAATATATTCACACATGGAAATTTTATCTTATATTGATAATTATTTTAATTTAAGAGCTTTAGAATTATTAAAAACTCCCATAAAAGCTATCATCTAGAGAAGATGACAAAATCTGTAAGAATAAAGCGATAAGGGCTAGAGGTTCACAGCCGTCCAATCTCAAGCCAAGGAGAGTTTTGGTATCTATGGTTGTTGGAAAAATCATGTGGATGTTTCGATGGCCAGGCTGGCTGGAAGAGAAGTTCATTGGGTGTTGTGGGTGAAAGCCAAATCATGACATGTATCATCAGTTGTATTAGAGAAGACACTCATTGGTCCAGGAATTTGAGACAATCACATTGCACTCATAGGACAGGAGAAATCAGCCTACTGCCCTAGATCTATTCCCAAATAACATATGCTCTTAGCATTGTCCAGGGTGAGTATGGTGCCACATATCCTGTGCTCGACACTTCTATGGCTACTGCATCACCACCCAATGCTTCTACTTCTGGAATTGACCAGCATTAGAATTAATCCAGAACTTCGAAGATTTAGACCAAGAAAGTAAGTCAAACATTGAAATTTTCCTTTTTCTTGTTGTTTCAATGTGACAATCAGGAACAAGAAACTTTGTGTCAGTCACTCCATGTAAGTGTCAATAGTTGGAATGCTGGGAGAAGGTGTCTTGATGGGCTGGCCACATAGGATATGTCTCTCTAGCTTTATGTTATGCCAGCATGCTAGGCATTGCCTAGGATCATCTTGAACACGGTGTTGTGTATTGCCATGTTGAAGATCATCTTGAATGGCAGATTGAAGATCAAACTCAGATTGGTTGCATTGACATCAGATGCTAGAAATGAATAAAATAGAAAGTTGAGAAAGTCCACAAGTCTCAAATTGCAATTGTGTCTTGCATACCCATAGTTGTGTTGTATGGTTTAAAGTGTTCAATTTTTCATTTTCCAATTGGGGTGATACTTATATGTCCCAAATTTACCTTAACCTAACATGTTTGTCTAGGAGCCAAACCATGACATGTGTCACTCTGGATTTATGGAAGCCAATCAAAAGTATAGACAACCAGGAAATCACCACTAACTTTTGGAACATGATGCAAGAGCATGAAGAAATGAACAATCATCACAACTTATAATAAGCTTGCAAATAGTATTAGTTTTTGTAAAGGGTCCAATAGTTTAACAAACTCTAACCTGGTCTATCTAGTTAGATTAGCTAAAGAGATGAGCTATTGAGGCCAGAATGAACATCAAGATTTAATTAGTTACAATTTTTTCCATTCCAAGTCATGTTTCTTAGTTTGCAAACTCTTTTAATCAGTTACAATGTTTTTTCCATTCCAAGTCATGTTTCTTAGTTTCCAAACTCTTTTCCATTCTGATTCCTAACATTGACAACCATAGGGTTGTAGCCACCTCAGAGCTCACAAATACTAGCACAATCCTGGAAGAGGTGGAAGAAATAAGTTGACAATATATAAGAGTCTATGTGCAATTACATACCTCTACCTATAGAGATAAATTCAAGTTTGTCAAAAAGGCTAGCAAAGGGTGAAGTAGAGGTCCTCAATGCTATAGATGGTGGGATATTCAGGATGTCTCTCTCTAGGTTGTGGCATTGCAGGCTTGATGGTCATTGCAGCTGAATTATGTGGTAGTGGATGGCAAACCATCAAGTTTCTTCTCTGATTTTTCCATCATCATAAAACAATGGATTGCTGGCTCCTCTTTTGGCCATTGGGTTTTTATGTGAAGTCTCACAAAGTATGCAAATGTTGTGATATGAGGTAATGGCTGTGTCAGAAAAGTCAGGAAGATTCTTAGATGGCTTAAAGGGAAGGAGAGTGATTCCTATGCAACTAGGGATCAACAAAGAGATTGCGAGTTGTGAGCAGGTTTTGTCACGAAGTTATGTTGGTCTTTGCCAAACTACTTAGCATTAGCTGGACAATTTACTAGTTATTAATAAAATAATAATAATAAAAATATTAACCACTTTACTTTTATAAGGTGCCAAATTCTTGAATTTAACAGCACATTTCTAAAAGCCCTAAAATCGCCAGACGAGCATGGAGAATGTGGAGCAATGGCCAGGTGAGAGCAAATGTGGCCAAATTTGGGGTAAGGATTCTTCATGGCAGTGCCAAGGATTCAATCCTTCCAGCGATGACAAACCTCTCCACCGAGGCCACGGCCATTCTCGAATGCCTGGCTTCCCCCGAGCTCCTCGCCAGGAAATCCATGCCCGTCAATCATCGAGTCTACAACGAGGTAGTCTTGGCGCTCCAGGACTCGGACAAGGCGCTCGCATTCTTCGACTGGATCACTTCGGGGCAGTCGCGATTCAAGCACACGGGCTACACGATCAGGCTCATGACCGAGACCATGAACAGGATGAACAGGCGTGAGGAATCCAAGGCCCTGTTCCAGCTGTGGAAGAAACAGGCATTCCCAGCTCTCGCTGTGAAGTATAGCGAACAGGGGAATCTCCGAGCGACCATCGAGCTTCTCAAGGACATGGCCGAGAATGGATCGACGCTGTCCATCCAGGATCTAAATGGCTGCTTGCGAGGACTTTGCAAGGCCGGCAACGTAGATGGTGCTCTAGAGTTTCTTAGAGAAGCCAAGAACTCATTCTCCTTGCGAGCCAGTGTCTCTACGTACTCGATTCTCGTCGCTGCGCTCACGGCTGCCAAGAGGAACAACGACGTCTACGAGATCCTGCGAGAAGTGAGAGGAACCGAAGTCAAGCTCGACTTGGTTCTTCGCATCTCTCGGGTTCTCGACGAAGATCTCGACAAGGCACTGGAAAGTTTCAAGGAGTTGTCCGAGGAGGAATGCGTGGAGGCCGGTGGTGCCGAGTGTTTTCGCAGTCTAGTCCAAGGGTTGTATCAGTCGGATAGAATCGACGAGGCCTGTGGCTTGGCTCTCAAGCTCGGCTGCGAGTCCGAGGACGTGAACTCGCTGGTTGACAGACTTTTGGATCGCGGTCGGGTGGATCGAGCCCGCGAGCTGATTCTAGCAATGGCACTCAGGCATGGCTCGTCCTCCGTGAGGCTCCACACTTGCAACAGCTTTCTCAGCGCTGTTTGCAAGAATCCGAGAAACACAGCCGAGGCTCTCGAGCTGCTGGAGCAGATGGAGAGCGTCGGGCTCGAGGCGGACAAAGACACGTACAGCCTAATCATCCATAGCCTGTGCAAGTCCGGGATGGTGGACAAGGCGAAAGTGCTGGTGGAGCGTATGATCTCGAGAAACTGCGTTCCAGATGCCAGGATTTACGATCCAGTGATCGAGGAGCTCAGCAAAACTGGACGAGTGGACGAGGCCGTGGAGATTGCCAAGGAAGCAGACGCGAAGCATTGCACTAGCGTCGTCACTTACAACAGCCTTGTTCTGGGATTTCTCAAGGCAAGGAGACTCAAGCGGGGCATCAAAGTGTTCACGAGGATGGCGAGAACAGGGCCTTCGCCGGACATCTACACGTATAACATCCTCTTCGAAGGCTTGAGCCGGCACGGGCTGTGGAGATTTGCGTACAAGCTGCTACCACGGATGAACCAAGATGGTGTTCTTCCCGACGTCGTAACTTTCAACTCGCTGATCAATGGGCTTGTAGAAGACAACCGGTACCACCGCGCTGTTACACTGATCCAGGAGATGGTATCCAGAGGCTGTGATCCCAATGCCATCACTTACACGATTCTTCTCAAGTGGCTCGCCAGGAATGCCAGGACCGACGAGTGTGTGGAGCTCTTCCAGAGGTTGCTCGACCGGAAGCTAGCTCCCAACGTTTACACTTACAACACTGTGATGAGCGCTCTTTGCAAGGCCGGGAGACTCGACCAGGCTCACAGGCTCTTCGGGGTGATGCTCGCGAGTGACTGTACTCCTCCCAACGCGATCACGTACCGGGCTCTCATTCACGGCCTCTGCTTGAAGATGGAGCTGGAAAGAGCCGTGCTTCTGCTCGACGCCATGGCCAAGAGGGGCTGCGCTCCAGATGTTGCGTGCTACGGCACCATCGTCGCGGCTTTTTGCAAGCAGGGACGGATCGATGAGGCGTTTGAGCTGCTCGAGAGGATGCCGTTCGCCGGTGACAAAGTCATGTTTAGGACACTCGTGAGAGCGCTGTGCAAGCTTCAGCTGCGGTCTTTCTCTGAGCAAATCAGCTGCGACGAAATATAGAAGCAGGTTCCTGAAACGAATCTTGCAGTAAACTTTGATATAGAAAAAACTCACTTGGATCTCCATGGTACGTAGCTCACAATCCTTGAGTAAAGTGGAAGTTAAGCAGCCAGTTTACTGCCACTCATTACCCATTGATATTAAATTATTTTGCATTTGCTTACATTTTAGATGGATAATTTATTGCTAATAACTCTTAGTTTGCTTGATAGTAGTGTTATTCATAAACACCAAATTAATCTTAAACCATTAGATAGGGAAATTTTATAAATTATAAATCCAAGATAAGTTTTACAATCAAATCCAAACTAGGATCCCCTTTAAAATAAAAGACAAAAGTTTAATTTGGATCCCGCGCCAAAAAGGGTTTAGGGTTCTTGAGAGGAAAGATGGAGCCCAAGACGCTGCGATTGCTGCGCCATGGCGAGGCGTTCCACAACGTGGAGGGGGAGATCTTGCTCCAGATTGGGAGCGCGTGGAAGGTACTGTTTGACGGGCGGTGGAGGCGCCTGAGGATCAGCCACATCGTTAGGGCGTTGCGCTGCGTGTGGAATCTCATGTTCTGTAGCCTTTTGCTCCAATCTTCTAAAGTCACTACAAGCTCTAACAAGCCGACTACTAGTTACTACGAGCACACTGATGCAAGCCTAACGTCCACTGGCTGGCAGCAAGTAAGTCAAATCTCTCTCGATCTCCTCTGATGTTTTTCTTTCTGCCAGGCTGAGCAGCTTGGCAAGGAACTTGAGAGTTCTGGAGTGAGAGATCGTGTTAGCCTTGTTGTGGTCTCACCCTTAACTCGGTATGATACTTTGTCTTTCCTTTTCTTTGTTTCTTTTGCGATGAGATTTCTGTCCAGGACGTTGCAAACAGCGGCCGGTGTGTTTGGAGGAGGCAATCACTCTGATGTTTCACAACTTCTGATGGTGCATTTCGCTGGAAGGTGTCCTCACCCGGCAATCTCCAGCTCGGGCTCTCCTCCTTTCGTTGCGGTAGAGCTTTGTAGGGAGGAAATGGTACGTAAGATTTCCCTATTGGAGAGGAAGAAAAAATATAATCTTGTGAAACAACAGAGCGTGATGCCTTGCGACCACAGGAGTTCCAGGAGTAAAAACGAGCTTCAATTCCCTGGGATCGATTTCTCTGAGGTAAGCGTAAAATTCAATTGTTGTTTACTGGCTTACTGTCTGGAGTAGATTGAGCAAGACCAAGACGAGTTGTGGAGGCCTGATGTCAAGGAAACTGAAGAAGAGCTCGGCAGAAGAACTAGAGCTTTCCTCGAATGGTATGAATTCTGTAACTTCTCCTCCTCCTAACTAGTTGGTTTATTGCTGCAGGCTGTCCAATCGTAAAGAGAAGGATATAGCTGTGGTCTCTCACGGAGGATTTCTGGTCAATTTGCTCACTAAGTTTGGCGACAAGAACGTCAACACTACAAGGTGACGAGGTTTTTCTCTTCTAAAACTCACCCGAGTCCTTGTGCAGGTACGCAAATTGTGAGCTACGTAGCGTGGAGTTTCGGTGAGTGTTTTCTAAAGAAGTTTATGGGATATTTGATTCATGATTCGATGCAGCAAGGTTCTCACCCAGTCGGGAAGCGGATACACGTTTGAACTCTCTCCGGCCTGATAGAGGCTTGAGCATTGTCATGTTTAGAAGAGCTTCAGCTGCAGTCTTTCTCAGCTAAATTAGCAGACCCGTTTGGCCATATTGTCAAGCAGATCTCCAGCTCCATCTTCAAGCAAAGGCCGTGAATGAGCCTGGTATGTGATCACGTTGGGAGGAGTACAGTCGCTCGCCAGTATCTGAAGCCTCGGGTAAAAGGGAGCTAATGTCTCGCACACTAGGTGGCTGTTGCTGTAACTTGGCCAATGTATTGAGATGTCGTTGTTCCGTAAGCGCAGCACGTTACTGGATTCTGGATTGCAAGGACTGGCTTCTCTAAAAAACTGTAGAGCACTGAGCACTGTTCCTTGCAAAGTCCTCAAAAGCCTGGAGGGACAGCGTTGATGGAAATAAGTAGTTTTTATACCAACTTTTAAACACATCCGTTTAAAGCTTATTGACTGGATGTTTAGTTTATAAAAGGTTAATTTAATTAAATTCATTTTATGATAATATATTGTTTTAATATATTTTTACTAGCACAATTTGCATAAAAAAAGAAAAATTAAATTTTTTAAATTGCATATTTAGTATACAATAACTTTTAAACCCTAGATAGCAAGAAGGTGAATGATTTTACTTTAAAGTAAAAAAGTATATATAAACATATTATGGTTGCTTTAAACATACAGTTTACTTTTAAAATGTTTGTTTTTTCTTATTTCTTTGCTTTATATATATATTCTTTATGCCTCTTTCTTTCTTATTAAAAACATAAGAAAATATTTTGCTCTGTGAGGGCCAAGTGTACATCTATGATGCCGTATACTAATATTAGTGTAGTGGGATTTTGGTAGCCATCGGATTGGTTTCAATCCGGACCACTCACTCCTGTATATAAGCTAGGGTTTTTGGGCTAATTGATATGCATATTTTTATATTCTCTTTCCATACTTACATTGGTGGAGTTGAGGGGTACTTTTGATTGTCCCTAATGAGTGCTTGGATTTGGGATTTTGGTTTAGATCTAGCTTTTTGCATTGTTTAGATCTACCATTTCCTTTTAGCTTTTTGTCATTTCTTTTCTTTTGCTCTTTCGTTTTTATTTGTCAATTAGCCCAAAAACCTTAGCTTATATACAGGAGTGAGTGGTCCAAATTGAAACCAATCTGACGGCTACCAAAATCCCACTACGCTAATATTAGTATACGGCATCGTAGCCGTACACTTGGCCCTTACATCATCCCCTCATCTTAGAATAAAGGAAGACTGTCAGGGTTCTTTTGTAGATGGGTCAGGATCTGGAGGAATGTTAAGAGGAGGCATTGGTGGATCTGTAGGTGGTATTAACTGCTCTTGATCCTTTTGTATGAAGTGTTTCAACCGCTACACATGCACAATCTCTGGAGGATCGGTCTGCTGGACATCATGCTGAACCTCATAAACTTGTGGTCTAACTTGCCGTAACACCCGATACGGTCCTTTCCACTGTGCAAGGAGCCCCTTAAATAAACCACGTACTGTAAGATGGGGAAAACAAACTAACACCAAATCATCCACTTTGTACTTTGCAGGTGGACGATGATGGGAGTTGTACCACCATTGTTGTCCCACTTGTATGCGGTCTAAGTGTTCAGCAGACTCCGCTCGGACAAGTGGAAGAATGCTCGTCAAATACTGATCCCACGACCTAGCATCCGCAACTCGTGGCAATCGCAAAGGTAAACCTAACTCCGTTGGTAATATTGGATCATGACCATATAAAATTTTATATGGTGAAGCACCAACAGAACTCTGCACCCCTGTGACATATGCATACCGAAAAGACGGCAAATAACCATCCCAATCCGAATGCTGAAAGTTTATATACTTTGCAATCATCCCCTTGAATGTTCGAATGAGCTGTTCCACCATACCGTCTGATTGTGGATGATAAGCACTTGTGAAAGTGTGGCGTATCCCCAGCCGAGACATCAAAACATGAAATGCCTCAGCCATAAATGCGGGACCATTATCCGAAAGAATCCACTCTGGACAAGAATGCTGGAACACCACTTGATTGAGGAGGAAGTATCCAACAGCAGTTGCAGAGGCACTAGCCAGAGCACCAACTTCCACCCAACAAGTCAAGTAGTTAGAAGCAATAATAACATATTCATTGCTAGCAGTCAACCGTGGAAAAGGTCCCATAAGATCAAATGCCACCAACTCAAACAGACGGGAAACTGCAATTGACTCCAACCGTCCTTTTGCAACCCGAGGGGGAGTATTATGAGCTTGGCACCAAACGCAGCTACGCACATACTGAATAATATCACATCGCATCTCCGGCTAATAGAAAAACCTGCACAGCTTCTCAATTACACGACGATGTCCCATATGCCCACCCAGAACAGGAGAATCATGGTAGGCATGGAGAAACCACGGAATAAATATAGAAGGCACCACTAGCCATAAATGATCATCAAGATCCGTCCCCACAAAATAAAGAAGGCTGTCTTCGAGGCAATATTGAGAATGTAAATGTTGGAAAGGCAAGTCTACAACAAGTGACGCAAGATTCTCAAACCCATCTCAAAGCCTTCGAATCCATGGCTCAATCTTTTGAGCCTCGCGAACCTCATCAAGAGAAGGTAGATCTTGCTCTGCATCTTGTGGACACTAAACATCAAGTACAGCAACCGCCGACAGCACAAAATCCTCATCTAGAAATTCCACAGAGGCTGGAACAACAGGCTCGTTAGAAACATGAGAAGAGAATGGAGAAGGAAGAGGAGCTCAAGAAAGGGCAGTAGCATCAGCCAAAGAACTCCCTCGGCGATGAACAACATCAAAATCATATATCTGAAGCTTCAAAGCCCATCGAGCAGTACGACCAACCAGATTCTTCCACTTCAATAATGAAGTAACAGCAGCATAATCACCTTCAAGTAACGTCCGAGAACCATGTAGATATGCATGAAGTTTTTCGAAACCCCAAACTGCTACTAAACACTCCTTCTCTGTCGTGGAGTAATTCATTTCCACTGGTTGTAACGTACGGCTTATATATGCAATGGGATGGCACTGACTAGGCACACTTGAGCTTTCTTGCATCAACACACCTCCAAAACCAATGTCAGAAGCATCCACGCGCAAAATAGAAGGTTGAGTGTAGTCAGGATATGCCAAAACTGGAGGAATCATCAATAGCTCTTTGAGATCCTTGAATACCCGCTCACAATCCGGAGACCAAATGAAAGATGATGTTGATGACTTCAGCAACGCTCACAATGGTGCAGTGTGATCAGAAACATGATCCACAAAACGACTGAGATACTGCACCTGCCTAAGAAGTGTTGCACATCATTCACACACTTCAGAGTAGGGAACTTTATAACAGCCACAAGTTTGTCAGGATCAACTTGCAAACCCTCACGAAAAATATGGTACCCAAGATAAGTTGTATCCTTGGACCCAAACACGCACTTCATCTGCTTCAGCTTTAAACCAACGTCGTATAGCTAATCCAACACTTTACAAACATCACGAACGTGTTCCTCCCATGTCCCTTCTAAGTGGATCAAGACATCATCAATGAAGTCAGCAGTCACCTCCAGCATATCGCAAAGAACCTCATCCATCATCCGTTGGAAAGTTGCTGGAGCATTGTTCAAACTAAACGGCATCACCAAGAACTTGTACAAACCAAATGGTGTACGAAAAGCAGTCTTAGGAATATCTTCTTCGACCATCGGTACTTGCCAGTACCCAGAAGCAAGATCTAGCTTGGTAAACCAATGATTACGCCCCAGACGATCTAAGAGATCAGTAGTGTGAGGAAGAGGGTACACATCTGGGATCGTCACTTCGTTTAACAGACGATAATCAATGTAAAAACGAATCCTCCCATCAGGCTTCGTCAGAAGATGAGGTTCACATGCCCAAGGACTCCGCGACTTCCAAATAACACCCTTCTCCAACATCTCCTTAACATTTGCACGTAAAATCTTGATTTCCTTGGGTGACTGACGATGAATGGGAACCTTGATTGGACGAGCATCCCCAGTTGGAATTGGATGACGTGTGGCAATTTTGGCCCCAGACATTAGGTCAAATTCAAAGAGATAAAAATACTCCTTCATAAGTCAATCCACCACTGCAACACAAAAATCGTCAGAGGGATCGGAGAAAGGAAGAGCAGAACAAGATGGAAACATAGGAGGAAATAGTGGGGAAACAAAAGTAATGGAAGCAGAGGTAGAAGTAAAGGGAAAAAGAGGTACAGAAGTGAGAGGAATGGATGAAACATAAGGAAGTATGAGACAAGGGGGAGAAGCTTCAAAATCACATTTAGCATGATTGCGCTGCAACCAATCCATACCAAGAATGAGGTCAAAAGCTTGACTCGGCACCACCCGCAATGACTGCAACTCAAGCTCGAGATTGCCCACATGCACAACCAGGTCTGCCTCATCCCGTGCACATGCATGTGTACGGCTGTTGCCATAAAGAATGAAAATTGGTTCCACCGCACGACGCAAGTGTAGATGACAACGTGTGGCAACAAGTCGAGCAATAGAAGATAAACTCGAACCTGTATCAACCAACACGGAGAGAATAATAGGAAACCTCTTATTTTAAAAATGAGCTTGGAAAGTAAACATTGGATGAACTGGTGCCGAATGAACCCCTTAATGATACTCCCGAAAAAAAGATGGAGGGGTCACTAACTTATTCGTGCAAGGTCCCTTCGTTACTTGTGTGACTCTTCATTTCCCATATGTATCTTGGTGTCCAAACCGTCCACTGCAGCAGCACCAACAGGACATTGTTGACGCCAAGGTCTCCATTCAGGAAATGGAGGTCGCCAATCCGGAAAACGCAGACAACGCCGATAAGTATGACCAACTTCATCACACGCCCAGTAGCGAACATCACAGCCACGACCACGTCCTCACCTGTAAGCTCATGAATTTGGATTTCCCGAGAGGTCACCCAGCCCAGTACTATCAAACCCAAGGACGCTTAACCCTAAATATCCCAAGACTCTTAACCAATTGGAAAAGGGGGTGCATTTTTGTTCATGGGCCCTTTCCCTCTATATTTGAACCCCATGGACCATCTCTCAAGTCGTTCTCTTTTGGTTGCTTACATTGCCCTTGTCTTTGGACTCGAGCAATAGCAACATCAACCTCCATTGGAATAGGACCATCACCTATAGAAAGTGGAGCTGAAGGACGTGCAATGAGAAGTGGAAGAGGCGACGTCTCATAACGTTATGCCAAGCAAAGAGCATCGTCAAGGGTGGTGGGAGCAAGTGCATGCACAAGTTCGACAAGATCTTGACGAAGTGCTATTCATAACATTCCTAGCTTGATCCGCTCTGACATATTTGGCTCCGCACGAAGCAAAAGACTTCGGAAACGAACGCCAAATTGCATCACCGACTTAGATGGCCCTTGGAGAAGACAATGCAATTGTTGGAAGGCATCATCACAGTCATCGGCATGTCCGAAGGCACGTTTGAAGACGTTCGGGAGAATGCTCCAATCCCCACGAGTGGTTGCATTCAAACTATTGTACCACTATAACGCCGTCCCTTGGAGACACGTAGGAAACTCACGCAAATGTCGAGCATCATCCCAAGAATGATATGTGGCAATCACTGTGAAGTGATCGAACTAATGGTACACATCATCCCCAGGATTCCTGCGAAAGAACTCCGGCTGAATGCGAGGATTGGCACCAAGAGCAGGAGGAGTTGTACCACGTGCCATGAACCCCGCCATCAACTGATTTTGGTTGTTCAATTGCAAGCGCATAGCATCAAGCAATTGTACCAACCGCTGCTCCAGAGTCAAAGGAGGAGATTGCTGATCTACCATGAAGATATGTATATTTCTGTATTCCCTTTCCATATTCCAAGCACTCACAGCTCATAATAAATTTCTGAATTAAAAACTATATTTATTTTCACTTAATATCAAACATAAAACATTGTAACTTAGTAACTTGAATGAAATAAATATTATTTTATTTAAATATATTTTTAATTTTATTCAAGACTTTTACTTATTTAATAAATTCAATAATATAAAATTATTATTTAATTAACATTTTTAATAGCTTTTTTAATAGATATAACTTCAAGTTTATTTATATCAATATTATATATGATCATTATAGAACATTGATTTAAATAATTTTAAATTATTAAATAATAAGGGGATAGAACTGAATCATAGAATTTAAAGGGCATACCCGAAGGTGGTTATGCAAGTTGGGAATGAAGAATCAAATGGATACTTGAAGGTTCTACTATTAATAATTGTGGAGCCATAGAAAGTCTAAAGTGTGAAATTGTCTATATTAGACTTTATAGCAGTTAAAAAAGACAGTTTTAAAAAATATTTTTCAATGTATTCAAATTTATTTTTATAATTTTTAAAAAATAATTATCAATTTTAACCATAGTATATAAAGATTTTTATAAATAAAATAAATATTTTAAATAGATATATTTATGATTAAAATTACTTCCTAAGAGTTTTAATCTTTATACACTATGAAAGTGTAGAAAAATGTATCAATTTAACATTATAGTTTTAGAGTTTGTTAATGCTTATATGACTTAAAGTGATAATAAGCATATATATAGACATTTCAAGGCTAAATTAATACTACTACTTTTAATAATGTGGTATATTCTTTTTTTTATTCAATGGTAACCCACTTGTTTATCATAACCCTTAACTTATCTATTGCTAGAGGTAAAGTTATGAAGAGGTGTGAATACTCCTCTTCGCTGGAAATCTATTGTTAGTAAGAAAACAAAAGAGAAAAAGCCTTAATCTCCAAGAGCTAAGAAGAAAAATGAGTAAAAGAATGTTATGAATTGATAAAAAAATGATGAATGGAGATGGGGATCCATAATTCAGATTCCCCCCTTTGAAAGGTTGGTGGTTCTAACTACCAGCATATGCTATATGCTATGCATGATCTAATCTATGGCTCTGATGCAGCCTTGGGTTCAAGGTCGGAGTCCCTTGAGCTTGGGTTTTTGGTTGATACACTTTGCTCCCCTAACAAAACTAGGCACCGTCCTTGGTGTGAACGTAGTCAGTCTCCATTGTTTGTTATTGTTGCTGCTCAAGTCGATAAAGGTGACACTTCTACTCTTGGGGTGTAAGCTCGTGGTTGGGGACACTGTCTAGTGGATCTGTCCCATCTTCCTGGAGCTCGACTACCTATTGATCTCATTTGACTTGTCTTAATGGAAGATCAATGGTGGAGATTGGTGATGAAGTTAACTCAAGTTTAACTGTTGAGATCTGCTGAGGTGGCATTGATCCAACGGTAGCTTGGGATTTAGAGATTTTTGCTATTGTTTATTGCTGAAGTTGGTGGATGAGTTCATATTGAGTCGAGTTGAGTTGTGTCAAATTGAGTTGAGTTAAATTTTGTCTGTCGGGGTGATTGTTGATTGTTGGTTTCAGGGTGTTTGTCAGTTTGGGTCAGAAATTTGCTGAGGTGCTAATGCTGAATATGTCTACGTGATATGGTCAAAGCTTGTTGAGGTTGACGATCTTAATGAAGTTTTCAGCGAGTGTGCTGACTTTGGCAGTGCCATTGGGGTAGAGTGTAATGATTTTGAAAGGCCCTTGCCAGTTGGTGTGGAGTTTTTGGCCAAGTTTGCCGATGGGTCCTTGGTACCAGAGAACATGATCGTCGACGCTGTATTTCGGAATGTTGTGCCGGGATTCTTGTCGATTGTGCTGAGCTTTTCTCTGTTTTTGGATGGTGTGAAGTGTCCAGAGGGCGTTGAGTTGAAGTTCGTCGAGACATTCAAGTTGCTGAAGCCTTTCTCGAATTGCGTGTCGTGTGTCGAGATTATACTTGCGGTAACTCGCATGCTCGGGACAATAAATTCGATTGGCGTGATGGCTTCTGTTCTGAAGGGAAGTTTGAATGGCATCATGTTGGTGGTGACTTTATACGCAGTTCGATAGGCCCAAAGTACGTCGAGAAGTTTGTCATCCCACTGTTTGCTGGAATTGTTGATGACTTTTTTGAGGATGGTCTTCAATGTTTTGTTCGTTGCTTCTGCTTGACCGTTGCCTTGAGGATAGTATGGTGTCAATGTTTTGTGTTGGATTTTGAACTCATTGGTGAGATGTTCGATCATTTTGTTGATGAAGTGGGTGCCTTTGTCAGTGACAAGTTCAAGTGGTGTGCCGAAATGAGTGATGATATTTTTGTAGATGAAGGTTGCTGTTGCTTTCACTGTGGCATGTCGGAGAGGTATTGCTTCGGCCCACTTGGTAGTGTAATCGGTGGCGATGATGATGTACTGATTTCGTCGACAAGTGTTGACTTGGGGTCCAACGAAGTCGAGTCTGCATTTCTGAAATGGTGCCATCAGTAATGTTGGGTTGAGTTGTTGAGTCTGAGTTTTCAGCGGTAATTGGTGTCGTTGACATGTGTCGCAGCATTTGCAGAATTCTTCAATGTTGTGCCAGAGTGTCAGTCACTAGAGGCCAGCTTGAAGAATCTTCCGAGTTGTGGTGTCGGCAGTGAAGTGTCCACTAGAAGGTCCATCATGAGTTTCCTTGATGATTTGAGTTGTTCTTGGTGGCTTGATGCATCAGTGAAGAATGTTGTCAATGCCGAGTTTGTAGAGAGTGCCTCCAATGATTGAGTATCGGTGGGTTTTAGTGATAAAAGTCTTCTTTTGGTCTGGCATGGTGTACTGAAGACATCATCAAGCCAGGTTGCCAGTATTGAAACTCGGAATAGGTTTGAGTCGGGTAAGTTGTCAGAGAGTCTTTTAGGTTTGTCGCCAATGGTGATCCGGCTGAGATAGTCTACTTGCTCATGATTTTTGCCGTTTGTGGATGATCTCAAAGTTGTATTCTTGTAGTAAAAGGAACCATCTTGATATTTGACCAGATAGTATCAGCTTGTTGATGAGGTAAAGGAGTGCCTTATGGTCGATGAAAAGGACGATTTTGGTTGACAATATGTAGTGTCGAAACTTTTGAAGAGAGTAGATCATGCTGAGAGCTTCTTTCTTGGTGGTGGTGTAATTTCGTTCAGCTGGGTTGAGTAGTCGGCTGGCATAGTAGATCAGTTGATCTCGGTTGTCATGTTGAGTTTGGCTGAGAATTGCGCAAGTGGTGGATGTGTCGACATGAATGTGGAACTCTTGTGTCCAGTCAGGCTTAGCAAGGATTGGTGCTGTTGTGAGTTTACATCACCAAACCACTCACCGATGGACTGAAGTATGATGCCCAATGGACATGGACGTTCAAACAGCAACAAGCATTTGACACTCTCCGACTCGAGCATACTTGTGGATGAAGCATCGGTGATATCCGACTTTGCCGAGGAAGCACCGAAGTTCTTTCTGATTCTTTGGTGGTTCAAGTTTGGAGATGACATCGACTTTGTCCTTATCGATGAGAATGCCATCTTTGCAGACAACGTGGCCGAGAAGTACTCCAGATTTGACGAAGAAAGTGCATTTGTCGAGGTTGAGTGCTATGTTGTTCTCCTCACACTTGTCGAGGGATTTCTCGAAGCATTCAAGATGTTGATCTTTGGAGCTGAAAACACTAAAGTCATCCATGAGGACTCTCATGAAATCAGTGAGGTAGTCTTGGAAAGTATTGGTGACAAGCCTTTGGAAGGTGAATGGGACGCTGCAGAGTCTGAAAGGCATACATCAGTAAGCATAGGCTCCCCATTGACTGATGAATGCTGTCTTGTGCTGATCTTCTTTGGCGATGTGAATTTGGTTATAGCCGGAGAAACTATCAAGGAAGGAGTACATCTCGTGTCCGGCAACTGCATCAAGAACTTCGTCGGTAAATGGTATCAGGAAGACATCTTTTTTAGTGGTGTCGTTGAGCTGTTTATAGTTGACGTAGATTTGAAGTTTGCTGTTTTCTTCGGCACAACCACCAGTGGGGAAAGCCATATCGGATTCTGAATCGGGTAGATGTACTTGACTTGGAGAAGCTTGTTGAGTTCTTTCTTTACTTGTTCCATCAGATT
>NW_003314261.1:3971793-4105660 GCF_000143415.4 Selaginella moellendorffii | reverse complement strand
GTACAATGTAGTGTTCGTTGCCATCATCAGCAAGGCTGACTTTTTTGAGTTTTTGGTCGGCTGGAATTGACGGAATGTAGGCAACTTTGTTGTGGTTGTCAACTGTGAATGCTAGTGGCGCTTCGAGTTTTGTATCTCAAGTGACTGGATTTTTCAGTGCTGATGTAATTGGGGGTCGTTCTCATTGGAAGTCGGTGACAATTCGGAAGAGGTCGATCTCGGCCAAAGGTTCGAGATCGGGGTAGGCTTTGAGAATTTGTTGTTCTTCATAGTCGTTGAGGCCATCTTCGAGATTATATTCTTCCAAGTCAATAGGTCGGTTGTGGCTGGACAGCGATTTAGTCGCTTTTGTAGACACAGTTGTCGGTCTGTTTGGTCTGCGAAGGATAAGATTGTCATTGGGCCAATCTTGATAAACTTAGGCAGTTCGGAGCCAAGGTCAACCGAGGAAAATTGAGTATCCATTGGTCAGCTCTGGTAGTTTGAGGATGACATAGTTGACTGGTATTTCGACGCCTTGAATGGTGGGGTTGACTTTTCGGATGATGCCTTTGGGTTGAACAGATTGGTGGTCGGCCATTCGGACATTGAAAGGTGCTGGGTGGATTGGGCCAATGTTGAGTTGTTGAACAAGACCTTCTTCAATAATATTAACGCTAGAGCCGCTGTCAATTATGGCTCTGTGAACAAGGTGTTTGTCAAGTCATAGGTCGATTGTCGGAACATCATTGTTACAATCGCTTGGTTGAATCTCGGTTCAAAATGTGTCGACAGCTGTCCGTGTCAGGTTGAGTTTGGGCGAGTCTATCAGAGTGTTGGTCGGTGCAAATGTCAAATCAGTGAGCTGTTTGGTGAGGTAGGGTGCAATCTTCAGTAGTTGGCTGATGGTGATCTGAATATTTTGGTTGAGGATAGTCTCTGCTACTTCTTGGATTTCCTTGAAGTTTGTTGGATTGTGTTCTGGTGTCAATGTCAATGTCGGACGATTTGTCTGTCAATTTTCTGGTATTGAGTCTTGGCATTGTTGTTGAGCTAGTGATGGTTGAGCTTCATTGTCGGAGTCTAAAATCACTAACTTGGGTGGTTGTAGAGCAAGTTGCCATTGTATCTTGGCAGCTAAATTTTGCTTCTTTTTCCATTCCCAGAGTTTTGTCGGGCTCTCTAAGCCCTTCTCTTCATGATCTCCAGAATCGCTGTTCAGTTGTTGTTGTTTTTCTACTCGAATTTGTGCTTGGGTTTGTACTGCCATGACTTGAGGATCAGAGTCATCATTGTCGGCATAAAGTAGTTCGTCAGTCTAGACCATCCTTGTTGTTGGTGGTCGCTGCTAGTTCTGATCTTGTTGTCAAGGAGGCAGTGGACCAAGTCTTGGCAAACCGCTTTGGTTTTGAAGTCGAGGTAGCCATGGCTGGTTGTTGTAGTTGCTTTGGTAGCCCTGGTCTTGATAACTTTGGCCTTGGTATCTTCCGTTCTAGTATCTTGGGTATTGTTGGTATCCTTGGTTGTAGTTGTCTCAGTTTGCCGGGTAGTTCCAGTTCTGCAGGTATTGTCAATCATTGTAGTTGTTATTGTAGTCATTGTTGTAATTGTTGTAGTTGTTGTAGCGAGGTTGATCATTCCATTGTCAACTTTTTTGTTGGAAGTTGTTTCTCGGCGGTCTTCAGTTTGTCGGAGGTGGTGCCGGTTTAGTTGTCGAAGTATTGATTTGGATATGGTTATCAAAACTGTTGTCGGGGATAGTTTGAGACTTGTCAAACTTCTAGAGAATTTTGAAATCTGCAAGTCTTAGCGTCATGACCTTCTTTGGCACAGATCTGGCATTTGGAGATTTGGAGCTTGCAATCACTTGCCAGATGTCCTTCACTCTTGCACTTAGTACACCAGATTCCAGATCAAAATTCTTTGATGTCAGCCTTGGCTTTTCCCTTGAGCTTGTTGATTGTTTTCCTGAGTTTCCGAAGTTTTGACTTGGTGCTCTCTCCGAGTTCATTGTTGGAGTCGTTGTTGGAACTGCTGTCAGAATTTGAGTTATCCGTGTCATCGACTTGTGCTGTCATTCATCAAGCTTGAACATCTTGAAGGGCTCTTGCTAGTTTGAGGTAAGTGGTGACGTTGATGTGTGTTGCCGCTTCTCAGAGGGTTCGTCAGAGGCCTTGCATGTACCATTGGTAAAGTAAGGTTTCAGTGGCACTGTTTCTGCATTTGCTGGCATGTCGAGTGAAGGTTTGAGTGTAGTCATCAATGGATTGACCGGACTTCTACTTGCGTTTTTGGATCTTGTGAAGTTGTTGACTTTGAGTGAGGGAAGACTTGAATCGGTCAACAAGCTTGAGTGCAAGGTTGTCAAAACTTATATTTTGAGGAAGCATTTGAGCCCATTCGTTGGCTCTCTTTTGAAGGGTACATCGAAAGTAGTATGGGAGTTCAGTTGTCTGGCCGTTGATGCGGATTGCTTCTTGGAACTGTTTGACATGTTTCTCAGCATCTTCTGACTTCAGACCATGAAATAGTGGATAGGAGACGTGTCTTTCGATAGGTATATTAGCGACGGCGGTAGTGACTGCCATTTGCTGTTGGTAGTGATGTCGGTATTGTCGAGGTTGTTTTGTCGGGTTCTCACCATGGAGTCCGAAGGTGATTTGTAGCAAGGGTTGTTGGGGTCGACAGCAAAGTCAGTGTAGGAGGAAGCTGGGGAATTGTTGCTGTTGTTTAGTTTACTCTCCTCTGTTTTGTCTTTTGTGTTGGGACTGTTTTCGGGTCTGTCGTCAGCATCGGGCTGCTTGCCGGTGTTGATCTCTGGAAGATGCTGCTTGAACTTGTTGTGGATGTACTTGTTAGAGTTATGTTGTATTGGTTGTGGTTGTTCTTCTAAATTGTCAAACAAGTTGTTGTCTTATTGGCACATTGAAGTCGAAAGCGTGTTCGAAAGGTCTTGCTGATAGCGGGCTTCAATAGATGTTAGACGCAAATGTGGGATATATTGGTGTTGTGAAGATCGGTCGGTATAGCGAAAATGGTGTCGATCTGGTGAAGTCTGTGAAGCTGGGCAGGAAACTTGGTCGTTCATCGTCACCATAGATGGGGTTGGTGAATGTACCTTTGAAGTGGTTGTATGTTGCTTGAAAAATGTTTTGTTGCTCGGGCGTAGTTTGTGTCAACTGCTCAAATGTTCAGTCGGGCTCGGGCACTTCGGTGGGTGCCGTCAAGGGTGTTGGTTCAGGTCGAGCACTTCAGTGGGTGCCATTGAGGGTGCTGCCGGTGGTGTGTCCGATGGTGTTGTGTAGTCGTCGTATTCTTTGTGGATGTCCGAGACTGGTTCGTCGGAGTTAGCTTGCGGTAACAATTCGTGTCGGATGTAATTCTCTCTCTTGGAGGTTCTAATAACTTGATTCAACTTATCTTGGTCTTTCTTTCTCTTTGTTTCTAAATTCTTCAAATCTCTATCTAAATGTTGGATAAGCCATTGTTGGTCTTCTTCCGACTTGCTGGATGTTCTTCTTGGTTTTGGATACATGCATTCTTCTACTTGTTGTCAGTTTCAGATTTGCGTCTACAGTCGATCATGCAGTTCTGGCAGAACTTCAAGAAGACTATTGGCAGGTTGATTGTCGATAAAGTCGTCAGGAATCCGGTGATGACAGATCTAGTTGACTTGTTTCTTGAGCTTGTTCTTTGTCAACGGTGGTCCATGTTGGGTTGGGTTGTGTCGGGTGGTGGTTAGTCAAGTTGTGTTGGGTTGAGTTGGCTGGCACAGTATGCAGACTGGTCTTCCACTTGCTAGTGCCAAGATGGAGTTCGATGAAGAGTTTGGGATACTCGGGTTTGTAAGGAATGATTTTTTCGATAATATCGTCGAGTTGTTCAAGTCCGGTTTGGGTGATGGCGTGATTGGTGAGAGTTGTTGTGGCAAACGTGTTAACTTCAAACCGAGTTTGGACTATTGTTTCGGTGCTGAGCTGCTAACTCTGTCAGAGGTTGTCAAAAAATTGGTGGTGTGTTGTGAAGTCCCTCAACAAGTTCTTCGATACCAGGTAACAGTGTGATGGGTTTGTTGTTGGTGTAGGTTTTGAGGATGTGCTTCGGTATTTGGAGTGGGCGTGGGAACTGGAATCGTGTCAGAGCACTAGGATTGCCTGGTCGATGATTGCGTGGAAGAGGGGTTCATTTTGGCAGTGGTGTTAGTTCGTGTCGAGTGTATTGGTTGAGTTCTAGAGCTTGGAGTGTGTGGTCTTGTGCTTGGAGATGGAGTTCGCCAATGAAGTGGCTGAGGGCATCCGCTGATGAAGGTGCTGGTCAATTGGAGTTTCTTGTCAAAGAGGGTTGTTGGTGTTCTTCGTCAGTGATTGGACTCGAAGATGTTGAGAGAGAGCTTTCAAATTCTTCAAAGATTTCCTCTGGGAAGCATCTGCCTCTACTGCATTGGGTGGCAACTGCTTGGACGCCATTGATCCATGTTGGTGGTGGCATTGGGTTGTGAAATGTGTGCAAATTTTGGCGAGTTGGGTAGATTTCTGAATCATTCTTGCTATTTACACAAAGAATGGAGAAAGAATGGAAGAATTTGTGAACCTGAAGGGGAGTTCAGAGGCCGTGGTCGCCAAATGAAGAGGTGTGGATACTCCTCTTCGCTAGAAATCTTTTTTTAGTAAGAAAAAAAAAAGGGAAAAGGGATTTGGATTCCCCCCTTTGAAAGGCTGGTAGTTCTAACTGCCAGCATATGTTATATGCTATGCATGATCTAATCTATGGCTCTGATGCAGTCTTGGGTTCAAGGTCGGAATCTTCTGAGCCTAGGTTTTTGGTTGATACAAGTTACACAAGTGTTTGAGGAAGTTATATATTGCTTCAATAATCATCATTTATCACATAAAAGAAATAATATTAAAATACCAAATTATTTTAAAGATCTATCAAACAACTAAAATAAAATTTGAATATAAGCAAGGTTTATAGCTATTGTGGCAATGCCCATTGACTTATAAGCTCTTTAGTACTACTTTTAGTATTATTCAAACCCATGTATCTAAGACCTTTAATTGATTGGAAAAAAGGGTACATTTTTATTTGTGAGCTCTTTTCTTTTATATTTAAATCCCAATATCTCTTAAATCATTTGTTTTTGTTTGCTTACAATCTACTACACTTTCCTACAAGTGCACACCCTCATAAAATGAAGCTAAAAACTACAACTCTCCCAAAAGCTTTACTCTCTTTACCCTATCCCTAATAAGAGGAAATTGAATTATTAGATATCAATTTCAATATATAATGTGTCGTCTATCCAACTAATAGAGTTAGACTTGATAATGTAATTTCCTTTTAATACTACTCAAACCCTATTTAAAACCTTTAACCATTTAGAAAAAAGTGCATTTTTCACTATCCCTCTATATTTGAACTCCAAATGACTATCACTCAAACCAATCTTTTTAATTTCTTATAATGCTCTTTGAATATTTTGTGGTTAATTGACAAATCTTAACCACTAATAGATCTTATTAATTAATGCTACAATCCAATGGGCAAATTTAAGATTAAAGGGACCACTGTGGTTTATGTAGAATGTTCTTTACCATCATCAATCTTCTTTCTTGGCTTAGATAATCCATTGAGAAATAGCTACTTGTTGTGAATTGATCCAATACACTAGTAGACAAGCGAGCATCTCATAGAGCTAGCCACTTATGAGTTATATATAGTATCTAAAGCAGCTGAAGAATGAGTGCCAAAGGTCAACCCTGGCCTTCCTATGAAATTTATTGCAATAAATGTGGTATCTGATCTCATAACTAAATTTTTTCACTTAAAAATTCAATTGCAATTATCTTTAATAGGAATAACTTTATACATAAAACAAGGTTTATTCACAATAAATTAAACACCACAAAGCACCACCATCTCCTACTGCAGTAAACTTGGTAGAAAGGTTAAGGTTAGCTTTGAGCACTTGCTCTTTTACTACTTTAGTTGTTATAAAGGGATCTCCTTATGAGGGGCTGCCCCCTCTATAACACCTTAAAGTGAATAATATCATCTACCTATGTTACCACTTCCCCACAAGGGATCACTTTCTTTCTAAAGGGCTGCCCCCTCAAGTGAGAATAGAATTATTAACTTCCATAGATCAGATATTACAAAGCTTACATAACAATATAACTTCCACAAAATAAAACCCCCATGAAATATAACATTCACCTGGATTATATACTACTTCAGTGGCCTCTTTTCACACTTAAGCACGTGGGATAGGGTAAGCTCTGACCAAGGACTTCCATCTCCTCATTTTTGGAGTGCCCACTTCTAGTACACTACATGGTGGACCCCTTCCAGCACTTGGGCCTAAGGACTGACCATTTGCTTGCCAACTTGAGCAACCCTATAAGTTGGTGCTGTTAGCAACGACCCTTGCCACCTGTAGTGCAATCAGTCTTGTTCTCAAGATTGATGATCTTATTTCTTAATGGATTCTCTAATTCTTTTTTGACCTCTTATAAAAGATTCTAGAGGTGATGCTAAAACCTTCAACAGGAGCAACACAGGTGATAGGAAATGTCACACACTAAACAATTAGCAAGCAAGGCATGGAGCATTATAGTTGCCAAGGCAGCAACTAGTAGAGAAATCTGTCATTAAGAATAAAAATTAATGTAATAGATCTCAGAAAAATTTGGTATGCTTTAGTTGGGAGCACAACAAAAGTAGAGCCACAGCCAATATTAACACCTATGCTTCTCAATTGGGCATAACAAGACTATAACTATAACATATAAAAGAATTTTTGAGTTCACAATAAATGTCAAGCAAGTTGACACTAGCTATCCATGTTGAGTATAAACTAACAACAATAAGTCATGCTAGCTTTTTAACAGGGATGAGAAATTAGAAAACCATCCCTTTTTACGCCCTGCCCCCAATCTTTTGTGTTTGTGCTGCCCAGCTCCCAGAAATGTTGATTGCACACTTGAATGATCTATACAGAAATGAGTGATTCCAATTTAGGTTTTGCAAGCCTAGATACTAAAATCCCATCAATTGGATTTCCTTTGTCTTTCAAACTTTTTTGTGGCTAGATCCAGCATTCATAAGCACCAGAGTGCATTGTAGGACGAAATTGATTTTATAATGTTTAATCTATTGGGATTTTGTAGCTATAGTTGTATCTATTGCCTGATAGTTTTCTACATGTTTTTAGTTACTTCCTCAAACACAACAAATTATTTTAATACTATTCCAACTTAATTTTTAAAGAACTATGAAGTGTTTGCTAACGCTGGGCAATTGCTAATTTATACATTAATGTGAAATAGATTTAGTAAGGGTTAGGGCATTAAAGGCATTTTGCAAAGGGCAAGCAATGGCGCGAACAGAGCAGGAGCGCTGTGGATGCGTCACAGGTTTGTGGTCTCTCTTTCGACCGAAAAAGGCGCACAAGGGCGACAACAAGGTCCAAGCTGAGGCAGTCTCGGGAGAAGCCATGGACGCGGCCGCCTTGAAGTTGAAGGAACTCAGGCGCGAGGTGAAAATCGTCTTAGAAGCAATACGACAGGAGCAAGGGCACAAGGAGCCGATCAAGCCGATAAGGCTGGAACAAGAGGAGGACAAGCACCAGGACGAAGAGGAGAATCAAGAGAAGAAAGCCAAGCAGCTGAAGGAGGAGGATCCGATGAAGCCGACGAAGCCGATCAAGCTGGAACAAGAGGAGGACAACAAGGAGAATCAAGAGAAGAAACTGAAGGAGGAGCAAGAAAAGAAAGTCGAGCAGGTGAACGAGGAGGAGAAAGAAGCCGATCAGATGAAGCCGATGAAGCTGGAACAAGAGGAGGAAAACGAGAAGCAGCTGAAGGAGGAGGAGCAAGAGAAGAGAGCTGAGCAGCTGAACGAGGAGGAGCAAGAGAAGCTGAACGCGGAGGAGAAAGAAGCCGATCAGACGAAGGAACTCAGGCGCGAGGTGAAACAGGAGCAAGGTCAGAAGGAGCAGCCGCAGCTGGAACGAGAGGAGAAGAGTCAGCCGAATCAGCCGATCAAGCCAATCAAGCCGATGAAGCAAGAGCTGGAACAGGAGGAGCAGCAGCGGATGAAGCCGATGAAGCAGCAGTTGGAACAAGAGGAGGAGCAGACGATCAAGCCGATCAAGCAGCCGCTGGAACGAGAAGGGGATCAGATGAAGCAGCAGGAGAATGACAAGCCCAAGCAGGAGGAGCAGCGACCCAAGCCAATTCTACTGCCAGCCGCAGGTCGTCCTCCAGGTATGGTTCATTTTGCTTCTCGCATTCTTCTTCTACTGTGACTCACGATGGACTTCTGGACTTGCAGGTTCCAGGCCAAAGATGGTTCGCTTCTCTTCCTCAGCGGAGGACATTCTTCCCGACGGCACCCGACGGCGGAGTGAAACCCATCTTAGCGATGGCCGAGGGGGATATGTTGAGTTCGCATATCTCGAAGCTTTCCACAAGGCAAACCGGTGGCTAAACCAGAGGGGAAAAACTGAGAAGAAGATCCGCAGCTTGGAAGAGGAAAAGTACGAGGAAACGGAAGAGGAAGACGAGGAAAAGTCTTGGAGTGTTAGCGCGCTCCGGATTCTGATCAGACTCACCGAGCAGCTTTACGAGGAGCTCAACGGCAAATCCAGCGACCGAGAGAGGATCAAGCGAGCGCGGAAGATGATGAGGCTTCAGAAAATGCTGGATAGGATCCCGAGTGAGAGGAAACCGTGGAAGAAGCTTGAGTCCGGCGAGGTGGTCTTCGTGAAGGTGGCAAAAGAACTATATGATCGTGCGGGGAGAGATTTTGTTGCCGAATTCAAGAGGAAACAGGTAAGTTTGATATATCTTCCAGATTCCAGATGGCCGTTTGCTAAAAACTTCCGTGTTTGTTGTAGAGAGTTGGAGTGAACGATGAGTGTTTGTTTTGTCGGAACCATGATGGCGAGAAGATGATCGGCCAGGATGCAGTCTCATCGAGGGATCAAGACGACATTGCTGCAAGGAAACTCACAAAGCGAGAAGACCGGCGAGGATGCAGCTTGCGAACTCTGATCAAAGCGCTCTAGAAGCAGCTGAGGCTGGTGTTCACCTTGCTGCAAAGACTATTAAGGGGGACTACACTCTACAGTGTCTGGAACAAGGAGGTTTCTCTTTTATCAGCTTTCCAGTCGACGGAGATGAGACAGGAGCTAAATGTTCACAGCTTGAAGACTGCAACGAGATGGTGATAGCGAGAATATGATATAGCTGAAGCTGCTCGTGACGGTGGGGGTATTCGGATTCACAGAGAAGACAGACTGCGCTGGACGTTCTCTGTCATCTGGTAGAGCTCTCTAGTTGACGGAGACTTTGAAAACGCGTCAGGGCTGTCCAGGAATGCTCGTACAGCTGCTCGGGTGAAAGTATCAGGAAAGAACTCTGTGTCAGATTGCTCTGCAAGGGACTCAAGAAGGATGCTGATGGCAAGCACGTCGAAGAAACGAGAAATGAAGTTACGAGCTCGAGAAGTCGGCTGTAAGGATTGGTCAACTCGAGGCCAGTTCTCGGACTCTAGCATCGGAGAAGCCAACTCTCGAGAGTCAAATCCAGAAGTTGGAGCTGCGAGCCAAATCTCCAAGCAAGTTGAGAAGCACAGGAGCAGGCGACTAAAGCTAGAGACCAGTTAAGTCAAGAGAAGATCAACCTTCTGGAGAACTCGACTCCAAAGTTTCGGAAGCTGTCTGAGACGCGAAAGCGGCGGGTGACGACCGTGTCTCGGGGCTCCAGGCGGAGAAGTCCATCACACGTTGGCTAACTTCGGCGTCTAAACAGGCCAGAGACCTCAAGAGAAGATCAATGGATCAAGTTGAGCCACACTCTACAGTGTCTGGAGCAAGGAGGGATCTATCTTATCGGCTTTCCAGTGGACGGAGATGATTCAAGAGCGCCTGCTGCGGTAAGGCTGTCCATGATAGTAGCGAGGAACAACAGAAACCAGTGTCAGATGGCTGCAAGATGGCAAGAGGACGATATAGCTGAAGCTGCTCGTGACCGGGGTTTCGGATGGCTGCGGAGACTATAAGACAGACTACGCTAGACGTTCTCTGTCATCTGGTGGAATGAGGGAAGTGTTCGGACAGAGTTCTTGAAGGAGAAGCCCCAGGGGATAATGGCTGACGGAGTCGAATCCGCTGCACGAGGTGGAGCTCTCGGCGAGGAGCACGTCGAGAAGAGGATGGCGGAGTTAGGAAGCGCAAAGGCGAGCCTGGAGAAGCAAGTAACTGGCAGCTGATGGAGAGGACCACGGGTCTTGAGGCGCTCTAGGAGAGAGAGACGTGCCGGATGCAAGGCAAAGCTTTGGGGGGGGAGACTGAACGAGGAGCTCTGAAGGATGAAGAAGACAAGCCGAGGAAAACCGATGAGAGAGCACATGGAGCGCCGCGCTCCAGAGGTTTGACGGACCAGATGGACGCTACATGCGACAAGGAGGAGCATCTGGCTTCGCAGGAAGCTGTGTTTTTGCGTGCTTCCACTCGAGCTTCTCAGCACGATCAAGGCCTGAAGTGGCGGAAGCATTCCCTAACTGTCAGAGGTTCTAAGCACGTTGAAGAAACGAGAATGGAAGTTCGAGAAGTCTCGAGAGTCAAATCCAGAACAGAGGTGCAAGCCAAGTATATTGAAATCTCTGACAGCTCGAGCAGCACAGGGAAGCAGTAGCAAGCCTCCAAAACGCCAGAGACCAGTCTCCACGTCCTCCCTTGACTCCAAAGTTTCGGAGCTGTTCGAGAGGGTGGCCGAGATGAAGCAGCTGAAGCTGTTGAAAGTGGCCGAAGCAGTCGGCCACCCGGGCTCTGGAAGTGGAGCAGAGTCCATCAAACGTCGGCGTGAGAACAGCGAGATGAAGGAGAAGATGAGATGCCGAGACGGATCAAGACAAAGCTCTCTAGTTGATGGAAACGGGACGAGAGCTTCAATGCTGTCCAGCTCATACAGGTGCTTGGATGATAGAAGATGATGATGGCAAGATGATCTCGAACTGGAAGAAGCTGCTTGTGGCGGTGGAGCCATAGGTTCGGATTCAAAAACGGCTGATGTTCGCCTCTGTCATGCGGAGACTACAAGAGCTGGAGCGAACTCTAAGACGAAGCAACAGTCATAAAGACAGAAGATCGGACGAGTTTCATGGAACGTGGAAGCTGGTGCAAAGGTTACTAGGCGATTCAGAGGTTCATTGGCCACCTTTACAATCGAGCAATCTGGACCGAGGGTACGTAGAGTTTGCTCTTCCATTCATTTCATCCGTGAGAAGCAAGCTACAGCGACACACAAATTGTGATGGTAGCTCCTTTAGTATCAGCAACAAATCCTATGGTATTTTTTTTCTTTTTTTCTTTTCTGGTCTGGTGGAATATCTTCTGAGCTCCAACTTGGTCCAGATCGTAGGAGCCCGTCTCTTCGAGACTAAATAAATAAAACATCTCAGAGACTACGCTAAGGAGCTGCTTATTCTGGCCAATTTGTGAGTATAACCTTGAGAGATTATGTTTCTTTTCTATTTGGAAAATAGTCTGACTGCCAACTTGGTCCAGATCATAGGAGGCCGCCAGAAGAATATGTAAATGAGGGTGGAGCAGGACTTGAAGCAGCGAAGCGTCAGAGATCATAAGAATCAAGCAAGTTGGAATGGAAAAGCGTAAGATGGTTTTAAAACTTGGAGACAAAGGGAGCAGGCTGAAACAGCTAAGATCGAGCAGCAAAGATTGAGCAGCTTAAAGACGAAAAATTTCTTAAACCAAGCACGGACAGCAGCTTGAAAAATCGAAGTTTTAAGTTCGCCCAGCAGCAGCTTCAAAAAGCAAAGAGGAAGCAAGAGCAGTGACAAGTTTGATCGAGCAGAGCAGCAGAATAGTTCAGACTCGTGATGGTTTTTTTTCATATCATTTTCTTTGATTTAGCTGTAAAAACGACGATTTAATGTTCAAATTTATAATGTTTCAATCTCCGAAAGTTCCGAGATCCGAGGTAAAAGAACAAAACCTGCATTAAGTTGCAGTTTTTCTACTTTCAAAGACATTGTGTATGTAGTCTCTTGCGCCCGGGGCGTCTTCCGTATGATCCATCAATGTGTCCTCGTTGTAGCTACAGGAGTTGTTAGTGTGTGTATAGTTGCATAATGGATCCGAGCACGGAAAAGGTTGACGAAGTAAAGGGTTTCCGTAATGATCAACAAAGAACATACGTATAGAATCAGCAATTAAGACTCACAAACATGCAGGAGCAGCATTTGGAGCACTTGACCCTATGTATCAACGTTGACTTTGAAATTCTGGACGGGATTTCTAAGTGCTAAAAGCTTGGCAACAATGTATACACTAAAAACTTGAGAATTACATACGATGACTTTGGGCAAGTCTCCACTGTGAGAAATATAAAACTGCACTTCTTCTAAAGTCACCGTTCTTAAATGGACCGTCAAAAACTCTCGAGCTCCCTCGAAAGCCTCAGCAATTTGAGCCACTGTAAAGCCTAGTGGGGTTCTACCTCAGAATTTTTGAACTTCCGTAAGGGAATGTCTAGTAATAAAAAATAAAACTACAGTGCCCTTTATTCCTTGATTCTTTCCTCTGTGCAGTACATGCTTGCAAGCCTGCCAAATCTATGGGCAAGCCCGAGTCGGGGTGCGCTCGTTGCCATCTCTCGCATGAGCAAGCTTCCATGGAAGTCCAAACACACTGGCATTGATGTAGTAGGCGTCTAGATGTAACACACCAAGTCGTCCATCTTGAAGTAGATTCTCTTTACTATCGCTGGAAACTGAAAACCACCACGGGTGGCGGCCGTGATCCGTCTTGTCAGCAATGCTCTTTTGAAGTTCAAAGGTTAAAGAATGAACTAGTAGTCCTGTAGGAATGGCAGCTCACACTAAAAAGAACTGAAACTTCTTGGTTTTTCCAAACACAGGTCATTCCAGGCGAGCATTCGGCTTGCATGCAGAGCAAATCCTCTTTCCACGTTCTGCGCAAAGAATGATCTCGTTTTCATCGAGCATGGAATGGGAAATGGAAGGCAGAAAGGAATGGATCTCCATGAATGCCACAAAACGCTGGCTCGTCCTGCGTCTGGAACAAAGCGCCTCGCGAAATCTTCACTGCATGAGACGATCGCAAACAGCTTCCTTGGAGGAGGAAGAATGTAGGGCTTTTGTGGTCCTTTCCATTTAAATGAGGTGAAATTATGTGTTTTAGGGTTTATGTGGAGAGGTACCGGCAAGATCCATAGCCTGCATTGCCACGAGGTTAGCCATCGATCAATCGGGATAGGGTTTTCTCTTACTTGGATCGGTGATGGTGATCATTGCCGTGTCCTGGAAGTAGCAGTTCCACGAATTCCTCCCCATTTTCTGGAAGTAGCTATTGTAGACGAACGAGGCGTGCGAGAAGGCGATCTGGGGATCGAAGCAGCTCCCGTTGCTCTGGATCGGCGAGCAATCGATCCCTCCCTCGGCGCAGGCAAAGGTTATCCCCTTCTCCAGAGCGGCGGCGTCGGCGCCGGGCTTGGCAATGCACCACTGCCGGACGCTGCTGGCCGAGGATCGATACATCTTCTGGTGGTGGTGGTGTTGCCGCGGGGGATTGATCGATCTCTTCTTCCTCCGCTTGCTCTTACTGGCGGCGCCGCTGGTACCACTGCCATTGCTGCCACTGCGAAGGACGTCGGAGCTATAGACGGGGCTCCCGTTGGGCTGGAAGAGGCCGAAGTTCCTCTCGGACTTGGGGCCGGGCTTTTGGTCCTCGTTGAAGAGCGCGAAGATATAGACCTCGGTGGGAGAGCTCGGCCTCACCGGGGTGGTGCCCGAGGTGGAAGTTACGTGCTTGACGAGGTTCCGGATGTACTCTCGGGCATTCTCCACGCTAGCGCCGGTCTCTGAGTCGTCACCACTGGATGGCCAGCCGGTCTCGGACACGAGAAGAGGTATGCGGTCGAAGCCCAGTGACTGCATGGCGAAGTGGACGGCGTCGAGCTGGGCGTCAAACATGTTGGCGTAGCTCAGGCCCGACATGGGATCCAGCTCGCCTTTGGTGGAGCGGAAGAGCACGAAGTCGAGCGAGACCGACTTTGGGCTGGTCGAGTAGGCGAAGAAGGGGTAGACGTTGATCATGAAGGGATTGCCGGTGTCGTTGAGGAACTGGAGGAGCGGTGGCATGAGGGAGGCTCTGGTGGTGTCCGAGAAGGAGCCGTTTGATGGAGGGAAGGAGGAGCTGAGGACGGACATGGCGTGGGGCGTGGAGACTTTGATCCGTTTGTGGAGCTTGAGCTTCTCGAGGGCCGAGTAGACGTTCTTCATGGCCGGGAGGAGGTTGGCCTTGAGCGCTCCATCGGTCTGCGAGAAGACTTCGTTGCCGACGGCGATGTGGGTGATGTTGGTGGCGGGATAGAAGCTGGCGACGGAGCTTGTGAGCCAGTTGAGAGCCTTGGATTGGTCCGAGGCGAGATCGGAGAGCATGTAGTTTGGAGCGGAGACGACGAGCGAGAAGTCTGTGTTGGAGAAGGCGCTTAGAACCGATGGCTCCGCATCGAAGAGCTTGACCTTGCGGATATCGGTTGCGGATGTGAGGAGCTGGAGGACTTGGTTTGGCGGGGGAAGGTTGTCGGCAATCCGGCCATAGTTGACACCGACTTTGGATTCGAACAGGGAGCTCGAGGGAGACTTTTTGTTGCTGCTGGAAGTTCCTTCGTCATGCGTCTTTTTCCTCGATCGGCATTCGACTTCTCCTGGCAAGTACAAACAATCTCGTAAGTTTTCTTTCCTTTCTGGAGTTCTAAAACTTCATCTTTTACAGGTGAGGCAATACCTGAAGTGGTGAGAAGAAGGACCAGGAAGAACACAAACGAAGCAAGCATTGTTGCTGGCCTTCCTGTGCATGGAGCGTAGGAGAGAAGAGGTGCGTGTTTGCGATTTTATACCAGGAGCTCGCCATTAAATCCCGCAGGAGCGGTGCTCGGAGTGAGAGCTCCAACGAGCAGCTCGTATGCTTGCGAGTTTTTAAGAGCGCTTGTGGAAAAAGCGGGTGCTTGCGAAGGCTTTTTGCGAGATTGCGATGCCAAGATTGATGCCATCGTCGAGCAGGGTGGAGTGAGCAACAAAAGCGTTGCAATCTGGCCGGCCAGGCATTGATCGACCGAGCAGCCACGCTTTTTGGTCTTCCGGAAGTCGGCCTTAATGACTCTGGTGAAACCTCGTGGGAAATGAATAACGTGAGACGAGCTTTCTTGTCAAATAAGAACGTATTACGTAACTTCCCCTTGTAGGAACTGTGTCAACGAGAATTCTCCTCGATATTTGCATAGATGGAGATTGTCACTCTGTTTTTCCATCTTGCGGTTCTAATCTCAGGTGAGCGAGCAATTATGTGGCGAATTCGGTGTTCGTGAATCTACTTTCCGAGCTCAGTGTTTGACTCAAATTTCTATATAAGTTTCTGTCATCATCTTTGTAGAATATCAGATAAAGATCACAAGCTCTCAAGTTCTGTGCAAAACTACTTATGTTCAATTTATCTTTGTTTATAAGTTGCCAAAGATAGAAATTCATTTTTTAACTAATTCTGGTGGTGGAGATTGGTACCAGTAGATTGGTAGCGATGGTGGAGGTGGGGATTTCACATGCTGGTGATGGGGTGGTGGCGGCGGTGGTGGTGCGCATTTGTATTCATATGCTGGTGGTGGTGGAGACTCGTATTTATATAGTGGCGATGGAGGTGAAGACGGTGGTGGTGGTGGAGATTTGTACTCGTATGGAGCTGGCGGTGGTGGAGATTTCTCACATTTTGGTGGTGGTGGTGGTGGAGATTTGTATTCGTATGGAGGTGGACACTTCTCGCGTTTTGGTGGTGGCGGCGGCGGAGACTTGGGTGGCGGTGGTGGTGAAGATTTCTCGCATTTCGGTGGTGGTGGCGGCGGAGGTGGAGTCTTCCCGCATTTTGGTGGTGGTGGTGGTGGTGGTGGAGACTTGTACTGGTAAGGAGGTGGTGGCGATTCAACTGGCGGTGGTGGAGATTTCTGATGGTGAGGAGGTGATGGCGATTCAACTGGCGGAGGTTGTGATTCAACCGGTGGTGTTGGCAATTCCATCGGTGGTGGTGGGGATTTGTAGCAGTAAGGAGGTGCATTAGGAGGGCACAAACGATTTGGAAACCACCAGGGCCTTCTCAGCCATGGCCTCCAACAGAAGAAATCGATCGTGCTCTTGGGAATTCCAAAGCCAAAGTTCTTGGCGTCTCCAAAACTCCCTGTATTTCGATCCAAAACCTCCTGAGATCCATCACATGTGACAGTATAAACCAGGAGGAGCAAAAGCATGCTGCATGACTTGAAGAAAATCATGGCACTCTCGATAGCAAAGCCCAATATCACTGGAAAGAGAGACCTTTCTGTGATGCTACAAAATTTTCCAGGTTATAAAGCCTAACACTGGAACCCACTGCTTTCAAAATAGTCATGCTTTAGAAATTGATGGCTGCTATGTAAAATCTTGTTTTTGATTTTATTATATTGATTTTCACATTATTCTTCACAATCCATTACTACTAAGACATGGAGATTAACACACATTATTGTGGCATCAAAATCTTGTTCTTGTAAATAAGACAACTTATACAAAGTAATCACATGGCTTAGCTTTTTCGTAAAGTTTAGATATGTGCAAAAAAGAAAATCTTGAATGGCAATTATGTACTTTTCACTTTATGTTTTAACTATATACTTTTTTACAAGTGCAGTGATGTGCTTTGTGGAAAGAATCTCACATTCAAGCGTTTAAGCTAAGTTTATTTTACTTTACTTCTTCTTAGAGATAGTACTAATAAATTTAACTGCTTTGCCTTTTATTGTTAACTTTTTTGTGCATATTTGTGGGAATAATCTTGATTCTGTCATTCATGTCTCTAACTCTCCTTTCAAGTTTGAAATTAAATTTCTCAAGGTTTTCAATCTTATTTGAGGTGAGCATGACTTTATTAGTAGTCAGCCATTCTTTAAAGATTATATGAAGTTTAGTCACTATAGTGTCTTCAAACTGCTTCATATGGTTGATATCAATGTTGCAACAATATAGCTAGCACCATCTTAAAAATCATACTTGCTTTTTTTCCTCATAGAAATATAGGGTTAAAATAGAAGTAGACTCATCACCATAGATTTAAGTCTAATACTTGCCCCTCTTCTCTTATTTCTGATGAACTTATTATTGTAACATTAGTGGATTTTCTAGAAAAAGATTTTGTGCTATTGATGGTTATTATATTTGATATTTAGTATCTATAATTTGTGGAGCAAAATTTACCTTCTCTTAATGAGGTTTATGATGTTTACAAAGTTGTGCCATGGATTCAAAGACTTTGTGATAAGTTTGAGAATCTTACATCACTTTTTAAATGACTTGCTTTTTTGGCATTTACATTTTTAATATTACATTAAGGACATATTTTATCAAAATGGATCATAATGATCATTAATGGCTAGTGGTGCCTTTAATATTAATTCCACATTTTCTCTATATTTACCATAACTCTCCTATTTGCACAAGCATATAGGACGTTATCATATGATTGATAAGTTGTGCAAATTTTTCTATTAGTCAAATATAAAATATAATTTTATTTGGTATATGTGTAGTTTTGGTGCCAAACTTGTAATACTCCCCCTCATATTATGGAAAGATGGTTGAAGTTTATTGTAATTTTCCATTTGTTTGAGTTTGTGGCATTTGATTTATGGTCAACTACTGGGGCTTTTTTTATGGTTAACTACTAGCAATGAGTATATCATTATTGCCTTTGACTACTTAAGTTGCTAGGTAAAAATCAATATTTTTACTAGTGTATTTGCAACTATTATTAGATACTTCCTCATTAATTAGATAGTATTCCAACTTTTTTGTTCTAAGTGGATTCTTACAGATAATGATCCTACATTTATAATTGAGGCATTTCATATTTTAATATCTTAGTTAGAGATATACCACACTGTTACAAGTGTTTATCTACACAGATGGATGGTTTAGTGGAATAGTTTGTCAAACCTTCAAAAGAATGATCGTGAAATATGTGAATTTTTAACATTTAGATTATGATGATTATTTATAATTTTTTTGGTATGTATATGTCATAGGGCATCGAGTTTCATTGATGTTTCACCATATAAATTATTACATAATCATGATCTGATATTGCCAATGAAATTGAGTTTTTCTTTGTGATTGCCACAAACTATTAATGCTATGTCTTGGGATTAATATTGTAAGCAATTAAAGAGAACAACATGATAAACAATCCAAAGGGTTTAAATATAAAGAGAAAAGATCTATGAATAAAAGTGCATTTCTTTTTTTAATCAGTAAAGGGTCTTAGAATATTTAGGGTTAAGTGTCCTAGGGTTTGAATAGTACTAGGCTAGGAAGTTCAATTCCATGAGGTTACAAGTATTTGATGAACAATCTTCCACTAATTTAAGTAGAGTTTATTGAAAATTTGGACCGCATACAAATAGGGCAACAATAACATTATAATTCCCATTATTATCCACTAGTGGAGTATAAATTATATGACTTAGTGGAGCAAGTTTATGAGGTCTGGCATAATTTCAATAGGCTAATCTTTAAGAAATTAAGCATGTGTAGTGGCTAAAGTGCTTTGTACAAAAGGATTAAGAACAATTAATACCATCTATAAACTCACTAATGCTTCCTTTTAATGTTCTTATAATTCCTAGCCTTTCAACTAGAAAACTTTGATTGCCTTCTATCTTTTTGAGATGAAGGGATGATGTGAGGTCCAAATGTATGGTTATAATGCTATACATTAATATTACTATAGTGGGATTTTGATAGGTATTCGATTATTTTTAATTTGGACCACTCACTCCTATATATAAGCTAAGGTTTTAGGGCTAATTGAATATACATATTTTTTATTCCATTTCTATATTCCATATCCATACTATACACACACATATATATAGATGTCATATATGTATAATTTTAACTATAAAATATGTTAGAATGAATAAAATATATTCTAAATATATCATCATAATATAATTTTGAGTAAGGTATATTCCTATCCAAGAAAAATTAAAATGTAATAGGTTTTTATAAACTTGTAATATATGATAGCAAGTTTTCAAACCAACCTCCTTTCATTTACATTATTATCTTTAGCTTTGGTTGTGACCGTGGATCAATTTAGTGATTAATTGTTAAAGATAACGTCTTGTCAAAACACCAAGATTAAATTGGACACACTAAAATTTATGAAAAAGGGATTAGATCAATATATATTTTAAATAGTCTTTAATTGATGGAAATCAAACCTATGCCATTTGTTTTAATACCATATATAGTGCAATTTATTTCTCTCCCTTTAAACTAATTAGACTTGATAAAAAAAACTTTTAGTGGTTATTTTATTCCCAAGATTCTAAAGATTTGTGATGATAGTTTATTCAAATGCCATGCCATGATCATATACATTATAAAGGTATTAATGCTACTCCATTAGATCAAACTTTTAGTGCAATGGGCATAATCATATTAGTATTGTACTCAACTTTAATGATTTCAAACTTTCATGAGACATAATTATATGGCTTCTCTTATTTTTGATGTTTTGCTATCATTTACTAAAATGTAGTATGATTGTAATATTGATTGGAGAGCTATAAATGATGCAATTTAGTTCTTGAAGAATATTTAAAGATCAAGTTTATGGGAAAATAATATATACAAGCTTAAATGGATTTTAAATTTTGATAGAGAGTTTAATTACTATGAAGATAGCTTTAGAGACAAGTGGAGATTTTGAAGGGTAACTGTCAATCTTTCAAATTGCCATTTAATATTTTCTCTTTACCTTTTACTCTTTTTTAACATTTTTTTTTAGTTTAAACAATTTTGTAGAGTTTTTTTTTCTCATTTATAGTATTTCCTTCTTTTAGTACTTTAACTTTTCATTCTCATAATCAATGTTTAATATCTTCTTCATACGAATTTAGATGTTAAGTATGTATGTGAAGTTGAACATCTTACTTTTGTTTCATTAATAGAGTCTTTGATCAGTTTTGGTATTAAATATTCTTTTGTTCAAAAGGTTAAGTCACTTTTGGTAGAATTTCAATTAAAATACATATCTCCAATTGTAAATGCCATTAAAATCCTTTATTTTGCCATTATTGTTAAAGACTTTATATATTGCTTTGAAAGTGTGGATATTTTTATTAATTTTCCCTCATCAAATATTGAGTTGTGTGTTAAGGAGGTTAAGTACTGTGAATTTTTTAGTTATATTATGGTGGCTAAAATATTTAATAATAGGATATCCCTTTTTTTCCAAGCTTTAAGCACATTTTTCTCTTTTTCTTTTCCTATTTCTACTTTGATAACTATTAAAAATTTCTTTACTAATACTTTTTTATTCACCTTTTTTTTCTTTCACAATATTTTTTCTTAATTTTTCTCATGATCTTTTTTTTTTGTTGATATTTTAAACTTTTTTTTCTTTGGAGGAGGGGGTAAATGGGATAGATAGGAGTACAACCTAGATAATGAAGTAAGAACAAGTGGATATAATAGTGAAATGAAGGTAAATGGTATAGATTATAGAGTGAGAATAAGTATAGTAAGTTTAAATAAAATATTTTGCTTTGACATAGGGAAGTAGAATGGATGCAATTATGGAGTAAGGCTAAACATCAATAACAGAGTAAAAATAAATATAATAAATATAAATGGTGTTACAAAACTTTTTTTCTTTCAAAGAAAGGATAAGGAGGATATAAAGGACTAACAGAGTGAGTTCAACTTTTTATATATGGTGTTACATAAGGATAAA
This sequence comes from Selaginella moellendorffii, assembly GCF_000143415.4. NCBI lineage: Eukaryota > Viridiplantae > Streptophyta > Lycopodiopsida > Selaginellales > Selaginellaceae > Selaginella > Selaginella moellendorffii. Next base: position 4,084,812 of record NW_003314261.1, on the reverse strand, counting down.
GATTGTAAATGTTGATTGATAAAAAATCACAAATACAAATTCTCCTCATAGTCATAAGTGGTTTTGGAAGATGGCCAAGGGGATATGAAATGTTTTATTTGTTATAATAATGCTTTATGAACTGTAATAGCTTTTAAATTTCTTTGTTTTAATTCAAAATTATAACTTTAAGGTTAGTTTGAACATTTGGTAACTACATATAAAGTTGCAATTGGTTTATCAGGATTTTGTAATTGATTGATGCTTGTACTATGGATTTAGATTTTTCTCAATTATTGTTATTATGTTAGTGGTTTTATAAAGAAAAGTCTTCTACCCTAAATCTTATAATTTTCCAGTTCTTGTTGTTGTTTATAATTACCCAACAGAAGCTCCAAATATTTCACATGATTTATTGTTATCACTTTTTCATCTTCTAGAGGGAAGGTTTGTAAATACATACATATATTACCCTATCTAGATAATATAATAATTATAGTTCTATAGCATATAAACTGTTTATTTGGAATTGAGTTTGATCCATCCATTCTTATATGTAAAGAAGGGTTTAAACTATTAGTATTTAGTAAATTACATATACATTGAGAAACTTTTAAATATTGATAGTAAATATTTTATAATATTAATTAATTTATTATTCTCCTATAATTACAGTATATTCTCTTTCAATTTCTCCCCAGTTTTGGAGTTGGTAATTCTATCTTTCTAAGTTTAACTTCCTTGTTGCCCTTCCTCTTGCAAACACATGCACAATGCAAACCACAACAACAATTAATGCAGTTAGCCAACCTAGGGCTCCTTGGGGCTAATAGTACTAGTGGTCCATCCAAAAAGCTGGGTACCATCTTCCACATGCTAGGTAACAAGAAAAGAGACGCTCAGCCTTACAAGCACAGCGTTCTTTCAGGCTGGCCGCTGCCATGCATTCCATGTGGTAGTTAAGATTTAAGTGCCATAATTATGCTAGCAAATTAATCCCGTTGGCCGACTGATTAGTTTGCTGGCATCCAGCTAACCAACGTTTCTATGATTGAATGCATTTCGAATGATTCCCCTGCGCTCTAGGATCACATGCTCGTTTGGTGGGGATGATTCACGATCAAAGCGTTTGTATAATTCTACGCATGCGCGCGTACTTGAAATTGAGTGGACATATCCACTGGATTCTTGTTAGTTTCTCCGTGAAATCCCGGCTGGAATGAAAAGAAAAGGAAGAAATCCAGGCTAGAATGCATCCTGACAAAATGGGGGTTAAACAGCGACGAACGCACAGAGCTCTCTCAATCCCTACTCGCAAAAGGGAGAGGGATATTCGTTTTAAGTTCCTGGGCTTTTTGGACGCATACATGCATGTCTGCTACAATTTGCTCCTTCCATCCAGCACACCACCTTTAAGGAGCCCCAAAGTGACCTTCTAACCCCCAAAAGGTGGCGGGGCAATGAAGGGTTGGCATTTTCATCATAATTCCATGTTCTTTCTTTTTCTTTTCCTCCTCGTGGTACAAGGTTTCTAATATTTATTCAAGGTACCTTTCGCCCTTATTCACGTTTGCATGTGCCACTGTACCAAGGAAAACAAAAAGATATGGTGGCCCTCCCTGGCTGTAGCGCATTTCTGGAAACGAATCGATCCAAGGCTTTGATATTAATCATATCCTCAACCAGGCAAAATTTCCAGATTGATACGAGCCCATAAAAATGGCCATCGTTTTCGCTGCCATTTGGCCAACCTTTTTGGCTGTGCTGCATTCCATTGCTTGCATCCCTCCAGCCCATCTTCCAGTTCTTCAAATTGGGCCACCAACCGACCACATGGCCCATGGTAAATGGTGGCCATTCGTACGGACGTGAATTCACCGCAGGTAACGGCGGTTAATACTGTAGAACTAGTTTGTCTCGAATCACCGCGGTTAAGGCGGGAGAAGGAAGGGCTCTGTTTTGAAAAGCTTTAGGGGATTGATGTTAGGCTTGTTTAGCCATGGCGGAGGAGGTTAGCGCTGCGGCGGCGAGCTCCCGGCTGTGGCGGCGATGGCCTCCTCGCCTTCCCGCGATTCTCTTCCTCGAGGGCCGTGCTCAGGGATGCTTCACCGCGCTCCGGATTTGCTGATCGATTGATGCTTCCTGGATTCTTAGCTCTTTCTTGGATTTGTAGGAGAATGCAGTGGCCGCATTTGCGCTAGCTCCCAGCTCCTCTCGGAAATCGCGCTGTGCGGGAATCTTGGTATGTCGCTTTGCTGCTCGCATGCGAAAATTTTCTATTTCTGTTGAATCTGGCCCTTTCTGTGTCTGATAGAAAGGTGAGGGATTTGTCATGGAACGCCGGAGCTGGCTATGGAAGAAGAAGTCGTCGGACAAGGTCGCGGCGGCGCCCGACGCAAGCGATCCATCGAACGACGAAAATGTGAGTTTTTTCGAACGATCAATTCGTTTTGGTTTTTCTTCTTGTCTTGAATTTCTGATTTTTTCTTGATTCTGTGGCAGCATTGTTCAAAGCTTGTGCAGCCCGAGCCCGTGGCGATTTCCATTCCCGAGGGATTGCAGCTCGATGAGGTGGTAAAATTGCTGAGCGAGAGGCTGGCAGCTGCCCAGTGCGAAGTCTCGGAGAAAGATGCCGTTGCAAAGCAACACATGAAAGTGGCCGAGGAAGCTGTCACCGGTAAGATAAATTGGTGGAAGCTTTCGAATTTTCTTTCAAAGCTCACACAATTCGCAGGATGGGAGAAATCAGAGTTGGAGGCCGCGACACTGAAGAAGCAGCTCGAAGATGCCCTGCAAAAGAAGGTGGCATTGGAGGACAGAGTCGCTCATCTGGACAATGCTCTCAAGGAGTGCGTCCGGCAACTCCGCCTCGTCCGGGAAGAGCAGGAAGAGAGGTTGCACGAGACAATTGCCAGGAAAACGAGGGAATGGGAGAGCTTGCGTTCGGGGCTTGAGGGCGAATTGTTGGAGTTGAGGAGCCAATTGTCACAATCAGGATCTCATGCCAACGCCGTCTCGAAATCCCTCCAAGAGCGGACAATGACGATCTTGGAGCTGAACGATTGCAAAGTCGCAGCGGAGATGGATGCCCGTAGCACCCGTGCCAGGCTCGAGAGCGTCGAGAAGGAGTACGCGGCTCTAAAGTATGACCTCCAAGTACTCCAGAGGGAGCTGGAAATTCGCAACGAGGAGAGAGAATACAGCCAGAAGATGATGGAGGCTTCCAACCGGCAACAGATCGAAAACGTGAAGAAGACGAGTAGGCTGGAAGCCGAATGTCAAAGGCTGCGTATGCTGCTGAAAAAGAAACTTCCTGGTCCGGGGGCCCTGGCACAAATGCGTGTAGAGGCGGATCCTGGCGAAAGCAGGAGAAAAGGCATCGCAAAGCCCGGAAAGTATTGCTCGGAGCCAGCGGACGAAAGCAGCTTGGACGATAAAGAGAACGACATGTCCTTGGACAGGTTGCGGGCCATGGAAGAAGAGACGTCGTTGCTGAAAGAAATTCTCGCCAAGAAGAACGAGGAGCTCCAGGATTCGAGGCTACAGTGTGTTAAGACGGCAAGCAAGCTCTCGCAGTTGGAGGACCAAGTTCGTGTTCTCAAGCGGGCAAAGCCAGACGAGGCAGCCGGGGGCACGGATAAGTTATTGGAGTCGACCAACTTTGACCTTATGGAAGACTTTATTGAGATGGAGCGGCTGGCAGCCAACGACAAAGAAAACGTGAAACGGGACTCTGGCAGACTCGAAGCAGCACTCCGAGCGAAGGAAAAAGAGGTTCGTCAGGCAAACGATGTCTGTGCGGAGTTACGGAACAAGCTGGCCGCGGTGGAGAAGAAGCTAAAGGGTTGCCACTGTCGAAGTGCAACGGATGGCTCGCTTGGGAAAATCCAGGAGACGGTGGACCTTATGTTCGGGCTCAAGAGCTGCAAAGACAAGCTCTCGGACACCATCGACGCGGAGTCCAAGGCCAGGCTAAGATCCTCCGTTGGCAGAATAATTCATCTGGTCGAATCGATGGCGCAAGAAACTTCAACGCTTTCCTCGCCGGAACTGTCATCTCATGGCAGTGATGGCGGCGTGAAACGGCTCGTCGCTGTCAGCAAGAACTTACTGCAAGGCGAGGTTCCGGTCTTGGACTTTATTGCCGAGCTTTCGTGCGCACTCGACTTCGTCGTGGGAATGAGCTTCAATGCCGGGGGAAGGCTGGAGTCTCCAAGCTCGTCCGAGCAGAGCCGAAGGTCGGCGACCGACTACGTGCAGGAAATCCATCACCTGCGGTCCGAGCTCGCGGAGCTAGAGAGCAGTCTCAAGTCTTCGACAGACACGGTCAAGAGCCTGAAGATTCATCTTGCAACTGTAGATGAAGAGCGATGCCTTCTGCAAAAGCAGCTGGCGGCCACGCAGGACGAAAGAAAAATACTTCAGAGCGAGGTTGGCGCGGTGACGGCTCTGAAAAACAAGCTGGAGTCGAGGGTGAACATGGCAGATACCGAGATACGTCAGGTCCGCCAGGAGAGCGCTCGCTTGGCAGCGGAGCTGAAAGAGGAGCAGCGGAGGCACCAGGAGGTCGCTCTCAAGCTGCAAATGCTCCAGCAAATCCCAAGGTTAGTCTTTCCACGACTTGTATATCATTCTTCTAACATCATGCTTCCCAACTTTCCAGACACGATGAAAGCATCACAATACAAAAGGTAACGCTTTGGTTTTCTTAGTCTTTGTTTTTTATAATCGCTTGCCACAGGAACAAGAGCTGATCGCTGCCGGAGAGAAGCTAGCGGAATGCCAGAGGACAATTCACGCGCTGGGGAAGCAGCTGGAATCGCTGGGCCTGCCACCGAGCTCCTCGCACACGACTCCGGCCAGGCACTTCTCCCGGGTGTCGGAGCTCCCGAGCGCCACCATGGAGAGCTCGGACTACATCCACAAGCAGGAGACGTACTGGAGCTCCGAGGGGACGCCTGGATTCGCCGCGCGCCACCAGCCGGGGATGATCTCTTACTCGGCACCCCAGGCGCCGGAGGAGATCCCTCTAGAGGTGAGGACTCCCGCGAGATACTACCGCAAGTGCAAGGCCGCCGCCGCCGCGGCCGCCACCAAGAGCTATGGCAACCACGGGGAGCTGTCCAAATCGGCGGATATGTGCTCGCATTCTTCCGAGAAGCACGGCGGCGGCGTCCTGGGATTGGGAAAATTCTTCTCTCGCGCGAAAGCAAACCACTGAGAAGCTCGATAGATCATCGATCAAGCCAGTGATTTCCATGTAATTTATTCTTGCTTTTGTAACGACCGAAATTTTAAATCATTAAGAGTTTTTAAATTAGGCGCCAGATTTCTAGGTCATTTTGGCTGCCCTAAAGATCTCTGGGCGATCGAGGAAGCCATGGCGAAGCGATGGCGGCATTGGGAGCGGCGCCGCTGCTGGCGCTGGTCCTGCGCTGGTGAATGCAGCTGGATGGATCAGGGCGCCGCTGGTAAGCGCATCGCACACTTTACTCGCTTCTTTTCCCTCTTTCTCCGTGTAGAACGCATTTTCTATAGCCTCGATCCACTCCTCGCTTTTGTTGGGCTTCGTGTAGGCAATAAACTAGACATTTGTTTCGGGAGGGCCGTTTGGCTCAGTTCTCCCGAGTTATTGGCATTTTCCTGCTTCTGGCATGGCCACATGAGCTTCAGGTCTAGAATTGAGCTCAGCCTCACGTAAGCATACGCGTACTACTTTCAAAGTTTCTTCAAATCCTCTTTTCGCGTTGGTTCCAGGTGGTTTGGGTAAGAGCGATATAGTTTTTGAGCAGCAGCGATGGAAGCAACAACAACGAGAAGCGAGGCTTCTTGGTTTCATCCCAAGCTTGCGGATCAAAACCTGCCAGAGAGATGGGGCCATTCTGGAGTCTACTGCGATGGGAAGCTCTACATCTACGGGGTAAGGGAGTTCTTCTCTCGCTTACTACTGGAACTAATGTCTAAGTTTACAGGGATGCCGTGGTGGTCTCCAGTTCAGTGATGTCTTGATGCTGGATCTGGAGACGATGTCTTGGGAGAATCTTGTCACAACGGGCGAAGAGCCTGGTCCCCGGGACAGTCACACTGCCGTGCTTTACGATCACCAAAAAATGATAGTTTTTGGGGGTACAAGTGGATCAAAGAAAACTAACGCTGTTCACGTACTTGATCTAAAGTCTTTGGTCTGGGCTCGGCCATCTATGCAAGGCTCTCTTCCTGCTCCAAGAGAAAGTCACACGGCAACTATGATTAGTGAGAATCAGGCCTTGGTTTTTGGTGGAAGTGGTGACAACGGAGATTATTTGAGCGACACTCACATCCTGGATTGCGGGAGTATGAAATGGATTTCGCTGTGCGGGAAGGGCTACTCGCCAATTTGTCGGGACAGCCATAGCTCGGTCGTCATCAAGAATCGGCTTTTTCTATATGGAGGTGACTGTGGAGATCGGTACTTGGGAGATGTGGATGTGCTTGACTTGGAGCTCATGACATGGTCCAAGGTAAGCTTTTTACTTACAAAGTCTAGTCTCATAGCTCAAACTCTTTTTTCCTTTTCAGCTAGAGAATGCCGGGTCAACAACGAAGCCGGGAGTGAGAGCTGGTCACGTTGCAATAGCAGTCGACACAAAGGTGGAAGTCCTTGAAATCTTTCGAAGAATCTCACAACTGAAAGCTCTCAGATGTATGTTTTTGGAGGTGTTGGCGACCGGACGTACTACAGCGATGTGTGGGCCATGGACGTTGAAACGCGTTGCTGGTCTCAACTGAAAATTCGAAGCTTGCAGCCACAGGGTCGATTCTCTCATGTCGCAGCTCGTGCTGATGACGGCGTAATTGTTTATGGGGGGTGAGATGCAAAAGTCTCCAAACTACGTTTTCTCTGACCAGAGTTTGCAGATGTGGCGAAGACGAGAGACCTCTAGACGAGTTCCTCGTCCTGTGTATTGGTGGAGAGGAGCTGCCTAAGCCCGGTATTTGGTCAAAGCTTAATAACGAGCAGAGAATGCAGATAGTTGGACAGAAGACTTCTTCGCGGCCTTCAGTTTCCTCTCGGAAGGACGACTTGGTAGGCTGAATGATTGAATGGAACTTCACTCTTTTCTCAATTTGTCCTTTCAGGCGACTCGCCGTGTGTTGTGCAGCGAGAATCTGCTCATGAAAGGCGTTCTTCAAGGCTATGCAGCGGAAAGAACATTTCAAAGTACTTCACTCCATCGTGAATTCTTCTCGTCCGGTTCTGATTTGTGGTTTTACAGTGCACAAGAAGCGGACGTCACGCGACTTATTAGTATTCCGTGAGAACGACGACTGGTCCGTTGTCGAATCCACAGTTTCAGGAAAGTGGCAAGCTCCAAATCATGGTTGCTCACACAACAGACATAAATCTCTAACTTTAAAGCTGGGGACCAATCATGACGCTCAGTGGTACGGCATTCAGGCAAGCGAAAAGTTTCTGAGCTCGGAGTTTGAATCTCTTTTTATCCTTGTTTTGTTTTATCTTGTGTACGCACAGATTGGAAGCGAAGTGCATGGAGTTGTGGACGCTATGTTCGATTCAGGCTACCTTATGACTACTCATCTAAACGGCCAAGTTCTCCGCGGTGTTCTTTTCAGCCGCGTAAGTCTTTCTCGCTTTCACGTAGCGCTGTTCTGGATAGGACCAGGAAAAATCGTTTTTTCTTTTTTTTATTGCAGGATCGCGCGAATACGACCGAGAAAGAGGATGTCTCGACACGAGTAGAATCTCCGGGAAATTTAGCGTGGCGAAGCGCTGGTGTGGCTGCTCCAAGATCTATCGCTGTGGAAGAAAAGCCCAGCGCGATGTGTGACGACGAGGAAGAAGTGACGCTCAGCTTAGCTACTAATCACGTTTATGCGGACTAATCACCTTTTATGAGAAAGGGTATTTTACTCTTTTCTATTTTTGAGATGTTTAGGGCAAGGCAGTGGATCGATCGCTTCGGCGTGGCGCAAGGGTAATGCAGGGGCTGGAGCCGATCCAGAGGCTGGTTCTCACCGATCTCACATCGGCAGAGCTCGATCCAGCGAGAATGGCCGAATCTCCAGCTGAAGCCGACGGATTGAAAGATTCTGTGCCGTCGAGCAGCTCCCAGGGATCGGGAGGCTCTGGCGCCGGCAGAGGAGGCACGCTGCGGTGGATCTGGAGCGGCCTTGTGGGGATCTTGTTTGGCCGCAGGAACATTGATTTTGAGAAGAGGCTGCGGCATCTGTCCAAGGAGGAGGTCACTGTGCACAGCCGCTTGAAGAGGAGGACGCATACGTGGAGAAGGGTCGCGCGAGCTATAGTTCTTTACTCGGTGCTCATCGAGGTAAGGGAAATTTTTTGTGCCTTGCGGTCTTGCTTTCCTTTTTGTTTCCTTCTTTCCTAGAATCGAGATTTAAGTTTTTTTTTCTGGTTTCTGGAACACAGGTTCTAGCGCTAGGATTTGCATTGGTTTCCACCCGGTCGCTTGACATTCCTTGGAAGCTGAGAGCTATTAGAGTGTTCCCAGTTTTCGCAGTCCCTGCTATAGCGGCTCTGCTATACACAGCATGCTCGCGCTACTTCCATATGAGTAAGAACTTTCAATGCGCTAGTACGTCCTGACGTTTCTCTTTCTTCTTTCATTTCCAGGAGAGCGTAAGGATCAGCGAACTCTAGAGAAACTGCGGGCTGAAAGGCAGGCGAGGATAGACGAGCTGAAACAGAGAACGAATTACTATGCTACTCAAGAGCTTATCCAAGTGAGTTTTCTTTTCGTTTCGTTTTTGTAAGCTTTGCATCGTGCGTTTCCAGAGATATGATCTAGATCCCACGGCCAAGGCGGCTGCCGCAAGCGTTCTGGCGGCCAAGCTCGGAGCCGAATCGGGCTTGAATGTGGCGTTCAAATCGTCAGAAGGCGCTGACAGTTCGAACGCCACTACTTCAGCGAACGGTGGGAAAACCCGCAGCCCCGAAACCAGCTCCGGTTTGAGGCAGCGCAAAGGATCACAGGCTCAAACCAAAGAGCCCCTCGACACTCAAGGATTTCTCAAGGCTCTTGAGGACGAAGTGAAGGGAGAGAGGGAAACGGAGGCTCTGGACCGCGACGCCGCCATGGATCGGGCTAGAGGTCGGATGGGTGGTGGCTTCGCAGCAGCAGCAGCAGCAGGAGGAGGAGGAGGAGGAATAGGCTGGCTGGCCCGCATCGCAGCCATGCTTGTTGGAGAGGATCCTTCCCAGTGCTACGCTCTCATCTGCAAGAACTGCCATATGCACAACGGTGAGAACTTTACATCCTCAAAGGCTGAGAGCTTACAACTTCTTTTCTTCTTTTCCCTTTTGCATTGCAGGACTAGCTCCGAAAGAAGAGTTCCAGTACGTGACGTACATTTGCCCACACTGCCGGGCCTTGAATGGAGGCCGGCAATTGCAAAGCGGCGAGAACGATGAGACACAGCGGCAGCACGAAAACCAGGCGGCGGCGGTAGCGGCGGTGGCAGCAGCAGCGGCGGCGGCGAGCTCGTCCTTCACGTCCAAAGATTCCAAGCAGGAAAGCCGCAGCTCCATGGTTACAGCAGCGCAGGATCACGAGCCAGATATTTCTGATAGCTAGAGCTCTCTAAAGAAGCTTTTGAGCAAAAGTTTGGATGTGGATACCAAAGATTTTTTCAAGTATAATCTCTCATTGAAGATCTTGTCGTATCCCATCTATTCTCAGCATAGCCTCCGAGCTAGGAGTGAAATCAATCAAGTGGATTGATCAATCTTTGGTTGGAATTTGAAAAGATCAAATCTTTAAAGTTTCCCGTTATCTTTTAATTATGTTTTGACTGTTTGAGGTTTAGGGCTCTTGGCAAAGATGGTGGAGGGAGCCGCCGCGGCGAGCGCTGGAGGCGAGCAGTCGCCGCTGGCCAGTCTCCTCTCGCGCTTCCAGCGCCGCCTCGCTCGCGCGGGCTACACCGCGCCGCCCTTCCCCGTCCAAGTGATTCAGGCCGTGGAGCGCAAGATCAGGCAGGGGCTGGAAGTCTTGGCGGCGCCGCCCCGAAATGTGGCCGCGGCGGCGTCGTTCGCGTGCCTGTCGCGCGGCGCAGCGGCATTTGGGGCGGAGGCGCCGGGGCGCCATCTCTTCGACCTCGCGATGGCGCCCGACCAGGTCTCCAAGCGCCTCGACGGCGTCCCCGTCTACACGGTGAGCAACCACGACAACGAATTTGTCCTCATCTCCGACTCCAATGGCCACAAATCTCTGGGCTTGTTTTGCTTCCGCCACGAGGACGCCGAGGCGCTGCTAGCACAGGTATGAGTCCATCCATCGCTCGATTTATCTCTTCCTCTTCTTCTTCCTCTTCTTCTTCTTCTTCTAGGTTGACGTTCTCAAACTTTTGTAGCTTGGCAGATCCGAGATAGAGAGCCTGGCCTGGGCCGTGGAGCGAAGATTGTAGCTGTCTCTCTCGACAAGGTGCGAGCTTTCTTTTCTTACTTTGTATGTACTGAGAGCTTCTTTGCTTTTGCCTTTACTTTCTTTGGCTCTGGATCATCATCAGGTCTACCAGCTCAAGACGGAAGGCATCGCTTTCAGGTTCTTGCCGGATCCTCTCCAAGTCAAGCATGCTCTTGAGGTCAGAAAAATCCCCTCTTTTTTTTCTTACTTCTGTTTCCCAAGTGGTGGACTGGACTTTTCTGTTTGTGCGTGTCGCAGTCGAGAGCAAAGGCTGGCGATCCCGGGAAAGCTTTCGATGGCGTGCCAGTCTTTCAGGTGTGTGGAGAAACAGAGAAGAGGAGGTTTTGAATCTCGCTAAATGTTTCCATGGCAGTCGGATAACCTCGTCCTCCGGAGCAAGAACCGACGCTTCTGTCCGATATTCTTCTCCAAGGTATCAAAAACTCCTTTCGCTGTTGCTGGACCGACAAAAACTGTGTTTTGCTTTACCAGGAGGATCTGGAGAGAGCGCTCTTGGGAGCATTCAAGCAGCAGCAGAAGATCAATCCCGCGCTCAAGGTGAACACCGACATCCAAGTCGGCAGCTTCGAGGACGTTTTGCAGCGCTTGGAGGTAAGCTCTTCTCTTCCAATTGCGAAGTTCTCCCAGTTCTTCCACTTCTTCCAGCTCTTAAAAATCTCGTGTCTGTGACAGTCAAGCGACGATGGCTCCGGCTGGGGCGACGTCGTCTTCATCCCTCCCGGAATGGACGCGCTCAGCCATTTCTCGGAGAAGGTCTCGGCGGTCGGCTAAAAGGTCAAATAGTTTTGGTGGGTTTTTAGAGAAAAGGGGCAGTGACGTGTCTTTGTGGGGCCAGAATATTCCTTCCGCCGCATGGAATATTCCGGCGCTACCTGGTTTAAGTGGTTCAAAGGGACCCGTCTCTCTCCCCCGGGCTTTGTGTGGTACCGTCCGCCATAGCCAAAAGCTTCGCCTAGACACCCACTTGGGTTTTGGAGTGGGGATCCATTTGGGTTGGGACTGGATTGGATTGGCATGGCCACGGCGCGGCTATAGGCTGTGGATCGCGCTCGCTCCTTGCAGCTAGGGTTTTTAGGGTAGCGAAGAATTTTGGGGCTTTTTTTTCTCGTGGCGAGAATTTTCGATTAGATTGATTTCTCTCCGGATCGATCTTGTTCCTGGAGGATTTCTTGGGGACTAGATCTGTGACAATCCTCGAGATCGAAAGGTGCGTTTGGTGTTTTTCCCTGTCGAGCCCTAACCCTAGATAATTTTTTTTTCCTTAACTCCTTTTTTCTTGCAAGTTGTTTTTCTTTGATAATTTTTGTATGAGGCAATTTAGCGAATTTTGATTGTACTCCTGGGGATGTTTGATGGAATCGATTATTTTCTTTCGACAGTCTCGTTCGCGATGATAGGACAACACAAGCGATCGCTCGAGCACTGTGTTTCCTTCCCGCCCGCAAAGTGTTTGAAGCACCAAGACGAGGCTTTGACGCGCAAGAGCGAGGACGAGTTTGTTCTAGAGTCCGGGGGAGCCGAGGACGAGGTAGTGGACATTGATCCATCGGACAACTTCCAGCACCACCACCACCACCACAACCACAAGGTACTCCAATCTTTCTTTCCATCTTCGATTCTCTTGTCTCAAACTTTGTCTTCCAAGTTCTTCCAGGTCCGCTTCGACGACTCGAGCACGGAAGCGTGCCTCAAAGGCTCCTCGGAGCCAACCCGGGACAACAGCTCGTCCCAGGAGATCTCGAGCCTGGAGCTGTGCTTCCCGGTTCAGGAATCCAGCATCAGCTCCCCGGCTCCCTCGCGCTTCTTCCAGGCCGCCTTGGAGGGCCTCCTGCCGAGGATCAAAGGAGTTCCAATCGGCCCCGACTACCAGGCCGAGGTTCCCCACTGGGATCCGGACAAGCCCAAGGAGGTGGACGAGGAGGAGGAAGCCTGGATCGGCGAGAGGGTCTGGCCGCCGGGTTCTCCGGAAGAAATCCAGAGCTCTTGCGACGACAGCGAGCGCGTAGGGAAGGGTAGAAGCCAGGAGTGTGGCTGCGAAGATCGGGGCTCGGTGGAGTGCGCGAGGCGGCACGTAGACGAGAGCCGGGGAAAGGTGGCGAGAGAGGTGGGAGCGCTGGTTTACGTCAAGCTCGGGCTGGAGGAGATGGGGGAGTGTGTGTCGCGGAGGTGGACGGAGCAGGAGGAGAAGATCTTCGGGGAGGTGGTGAGGCTCAACCCGGCGTCGCAGCGCAGGAACTTCTGGACGCCACTGCGCTACGCGTTCCCATCGCGGCGGCGGCGCGAGCTGGTGAGCTACTACTTCAACGTGTTTGTGCTCCGGCGGCGCGCGCTCCAGAACCGGTTTGATCGAGAGAATGTGGACTCGGACGACGACGAGAGCGATCTCCCGCCGCCGCCCGAGGAGGAGGACTGGGAGTCGGAGTACACAGACGAGGAGGAGGTCGTGGAGGCGGTGGCTGGAGGAGTACGGGAGGAGGAGGAAGAAGAGGAGGAGGAGGAGCTGGAGGAGGAGGATGAGGAGGAAGAAGAAGAAGAGAAAGAAGAGCAAGAACAACAAGGCGAAGTTTTGGGGACGACGACCGAGTTTTTGGAAGCGAGTAGCGGTGGTGGTGGTGGTGGCGGCGACGAGTTTGAGAAGTTTAGCTCCAAGGATGGCGGAGGATTCGCCAGGGAGGAGACGGAGAAGGAGATCTTGAGGCTGTCGAGGGCGCTGAGCCAGGGGGAGGAGGGATGGATCGCCGGGGAGATGGAGCTGGCGTCCACGAATGGAGCAATGCAGGAGTTTTTTGGGCGAGAGGGCGATGGGATCGTGAGCTGGGAGAGGAGCTCTTGAAACAAGAAGAATCGAATTGGAGCTCTATAGCTAGGACAAAGAAGAACTGTGTATATAAACCAAAGAAATTCTTTCAATAAACCCAAAGTTTGACACGCTGGCAACTATTGTGAAAACACGTCAGCAAACATGAACACGTCACTACGCGGGGATACACGTCAGCGACAGGCCACTCCCGGCTGGCCGACCACGTCAGCGAGATCGTGGCATCACGATCGCTTATTTGTTCGTGTCAAAGGTGGGCGATGGGCGACCACGGCGCGAATGTGGGTGGGAAGGATGTGAGATTGGAGGCTGGAATTGCGTATAAGTAGCGGCGTCGCCGCCAATCCCACCGCGGCATTCCAGCGCTTGTTTCGCGATCGGCGGTGGCGGGCATTGCGATCAGGGTTCTTGCAAGAAGAGGTTTAGGGTTTACGATCGATCGCGATTCGCGCGGATGATGGCCGAGGAGAGCAGGGCGCGGCGGCCGACGCGGATAATCCTGGTGCGCCACGGCCAGAGCGAGGGGAATGTGGACGAATCCAAGTACTCGTCCGTGGCGGACTACAAGATCCATCTCACCGAGGGCGGATTCCAGCAGGCAATCGCGTGCGGGCAAGAGGTACGCAGGATCATCGAGCGCGACGTGCGCGACGACTGGAAGGTGTATTTCTACGTTTCGCCGTACAAGCGGACGCGCTGCACGCTGCGCGGCATCGGGCGGGCGTTTGAGAAGGAGCGCATCCTGGGCGTGAGGGAGGAGCCACGGATCCGCGAGCAGGACTTCGGGAACTTCCAGTGCATGGAGGTGATGAAAGTGGTGAAGGAGACTCGGGATAGATTTGGGCGATTTTTCTATCGATTTCCAGAGGGGGAATCGGCAGCTGATGTGTTTGATCGAGTCACAAGTACGTTTCCTCGCTTTATTTTTTTTGTGTGTGTTCTTTGTCTTTCTTACGTAGTGTTCTTCGTCTTTGCGGCAGGCTTTCTCGAATCTCTATGGCGAGACATCGACATGAACAGGCTAAACCGCTCAAAGTCATCCGACTTGAACCTCATCATCGTCTCGCACGGGCTGACGATGCGAGTGTTTCTCATGCGGTGGTTCAAGTGGACGACGGAGCAATTCGAGCTGCTCAACAATCCACAGAACTGCGAGATCAGGGTGATGCAGCTCGGGAGTGGAGGGGAGTACAGTTTAGCCGTGCACCACAGCAGGCAGGAGCTTGAGAACTGGGGGCTCACTCCAGAGATGATCGCTGACCAGGAGTGGCGAGCAACAGCCATGAGAGGGAAGTGGAACGACGATTGGCCTTGGTCTGGGAGGGCCTTCTTCGACCACTTTGAGGACGAGCCACTGGGGGGAGCTCACAGTGGTGTTTTCGGGGTCGTAGATTCGGATTACAAGGGAGAGCAGAGTGAGTGGACTGGGGACACGACGTGCGAGAACGGAGACATACACTTGCGGATGCCACCGATATAAGAGGGACTAGGACACTGGCATGAAGCTTTTTCGTCGACTGGTTTTCCTCGTGCGACGACACGTTTTCCTCGTGGTGGTGAGATTGTGGATATAAAGGACGGTTAACTGGAGGAGGCCCGCAAGAGCGGATAGGCAGAGATGGCGAGCCTCCGGTCGCTTGTTGTTTTCGTTTCACTGGTAGTGGCATTTGGTCTTGCGGCAGCGCACGGTGGTCATTTGGATTTCTCGCCGGCCGATCTTGAGTCGGAAGACCGCATCACTGCATTGTTTGATGCGTGGTGCGAAGAGCACGGGAAGAGGTATGGCACTGAAGATGAGAGGCTGCTCAGGCGGGAAGTGTTCAAGGAGAAGCTGTTCCAGATCCAGGCTCACAACAGCCAGCAGCATTCTTACCAGCTCGGTCTCAATCAGTTCTCGGACCAGAGCCAGGAAGAAATGGAAGCTCGGCTCCCTCGTGTTGACGTCAAGGATCTGATGAAGAAGTGGGGCTCCGTCAAGGAGGAGGTCTCCAGCGTGGCTGCACCAGCGTCCATTGACTGGAGGCGAAAGGGAGCTGTTGTTGCTCGCGTGAAGGACATTGGCAGCAGCTGCAAAGGCAAGAAAAAACATCCCTTGCTTCTCTCTTTTCTGACACTTCGGGTTTGAGCATTTTCAGGAGCTAGCTGGACGTATGCAGCAACTGGAGCCGTGGAGGGGAGGCTCGCAATCGACGGCAATAGGCTGCAGGACCTTTCCGCTCAGCAGCTCCTGGATTGTGTTGACGAGGCAAACAAATGCACCACTCTCGATCCCGTTTTCGCTCTGGATTACGTTGCGGAGAATGGCTTGACGACTGAAAAACTTTATCCATACACTGGGACAATTGGACAATGCAAACCACTCGTGAGTTCTTTCTTCTTGTTCTATACATTTGGTTTCTTTACTGAACTCTTGAATCTTTGATTTTGGTAGCCATCTTCTTTGGTTACCATTTCTGGCGTGGAGAGGATCTACTCGTCAAGTGACGATACAGAACTGCTTAATGCTGTTGCAAAGCAGCCTGTCGCGGTGATAGTCGACGGAACAACGCCGCAGTTCATCAATTACCGCAGCGTAAGTGAATTGCAGCTATCCTTTATTTTCCTGACATCTTTCCCTCGCGACAGGGAATCTACACTGGACCTTTCGCGGACGCGGTCACCACTACATCACTCCTCGTTGTTGGATATGATACTCTCAACGGTGTTCCCTACTGGATCGCGAAAAACTCGTGGGGCTATGGCTGGGGCGAAGGCGGATACATCCGTATCAAGAGACAGGGAGGAGAACCATATGGTATTCTCAACATCAATGCGTTCCCATCCTATCCGACTGGAGCAGCTCCAGGGAGCAAGCCACCTCCTTGCGGTGGCAGCCAGAGTTGTCCCTCGGCAATGACTTGCTGCTGCATAGAACCGGCTATCGGATCCAAGTGCTCGCAGTACATGTGTTGTCCGAGCAAGTACTCGGATTGCCAGGGCGGCTGCTGCAAACAGGTAGGAAAGAAGATTTTTTCTTCTCACTTTCTGATTTTGATCCTGTTTTTTTGCAGAAGAAAAGCTTCTCTGTTGATGAAATGGTGTTCACAACTAAGAACCAGACGAGCTCCTATTGAGTTTTCTCGCCACGGTGGTGGTTGTTGCTGGTACTTCATTTTCATCCCGGTTCTGGGCTTTTCTTTTGACAATGTGATGGTCTTTCATGCCTCTAGTTCTTCCAGGATAGTTTTTCTAAAAGATCGCCATCGTTCTTGTCACTGGTAGTCACAGTGATAAGCTTGCAAGCGCTCTAGAACAAGGCAGGCTCCAACCCAGCCTAGAATCTCTTAAGCTTTTGCCAGAGCCAAACTCAACCAAGAAGCTCCACTCTCTCGTCCAGAAATCATCCCATCCCATGGTCTTCTCGATCAGCCAGACCGCGCGACTCGTCAGACGCCGAGGCCAAAGAGATCTTTGATCGAATGCCCTCTCGCAGTCTATCCCAGCAAATGCCCTGACGGGGCAAATGCGAGACTGTTCTATCTGGAGGGATTCCATCCAGGAGCGAGCGCTTTTAGATCGCTGGCATTACGCGCGAGGACCCAGCAAGAGCGCATCACATCGCTCGCGATCGCTGGGAATCTCGCTACCAGTCGCCTGCCCTCTTCCAGCGATGCCAAGAACACGCCTCCTGATCTCGATCTCTCGCCCCCGATTCCACATCGAATTCCCGCTGGTCAGCATGTACTAGCGGTGCGGCGCCTTCGATCTAGCGCGCGGGGCCTTGGATCGGACCGTGGATCGAGTACTTCGCGAGGATGGTTCCATACTCCTTGTTCTTGGGCATGATCAAACAATCCATAGGGATCTTCGATTCTTTTCACAAGCAAGCGTTGGGTTCTTATTCACAGAGTAGTCCGGCCATATAACAAGGACCTCCTTCTCGGAGCTCTCTAAGAACGTCCACACCCAAACTTGATCTAGCAAGCTTTCGGAAGTTTAACAAAAATGAGCTAAGATTTACCAGTTGTGACGAAGTTTTCGCTTCTTCCTGTGTGTGTTCTTTCCTCCAGAGAGCTCTTGCGATCTTTCTTCTCTCTCTCTTATCGGAAAAGCTCGACCCCCACTCACAGCATCTTGTTGCGTTTCATCACGTCCATCTTCATGAGCACGTCGTGCACGTCCGTCACCAGCTTGCTCTTCATCGAGTTGAAGTCCTGGAGCCCCTTCTCCAGCATCTGGTACTCCACAAAGCACCGCTTCCTCTTCTCCACCGCGTTGTTAACGTGGAGCTTGTACCCCTTGGCGACGTACTCCTCCTCCATCTTCTCGCTCTTGGCCAGCACGATCTTCCGCAGCCTCTCCGCCTCGAGCCGGGCCTCGTCGGCTCGCAGCTGGAACATCTTGGCCTCGGCCTGCTTTATGTGGATGGCGCTCTCCATCTCCTCGATCTCGCTCCGCTTCCTCGCCCGGCTGTACTGCATCTCGGCAATCTCGTTCCTCTTGGCCTCGAGCTCCCGGTCGAGAATCTGCAAGTTGCCGTTCCCAGAACCACTCTTGCTCTTCGCCACCATTTCCTCCGCAGCATTCGCGTAGCTGCCGCTTCGAACTGCAACCGCACCCGCAGGAACTTCTCCACCTCCATGCTGCTGCTGCTGCTGCTGCTGCACTTTGGCCGTCTCCAAATCGATCTTCCCCTCTGCAGGACAGCGTTTTCGTTAACGAAAATTAGGAAAAACAAGATTTTTACCTTGGAAGAACCGGACGATCGTCTCGCATAACTCGGAAGTGTCACCGCATCCCTCCACCTTGCCCAGCATTTTCTCGGCAATCCAGCACAGCTGTTTCCCTCTAGAGTCCTGGCTGCGCCGGAATATCCTCTGGATACAGTCGAGCTCCTGCCGCAGAGTCTCGGCGCTCCAATCCTTGGCGTACGTCGTAAACACCTCCCGGACGAAGCCAAACAAGTCCGAGGCATGGCCGCAAGCCACGCACACGAACTGCATCTCCGACTGCTTTCCACCTTGAGCACTCCCGGGCTTGATATACGACAGTCGGATCCCACAGTCGGTGTGGCA
This sequence comes from Selaginella moellendorffii, assembly GCF_000143415.4. Lineage (NCBI taxonomy): Eukaryota > Viridiplantae > Streptophyta > Lycopodiopsida > Selaginellales > Selaginellaceae > Selaginella > Selaginella moellendorffii. Next base: position 4,066,516 of record NW_003314261.1, on the reverse strand, counting down.
CCAGTGGAGGCAAAAGTCGCAGCCAACCCAGCGGCAAGTGTTGGCCATGAAGTCGAACTTGGAGCAGGCGATGCACATACACCCGCTGCAAAATCCCTCCTTTTGTGAGCAAAACTGGCAGTCGCAGTCGTCAGTAGGGAGCTGGTTCTGGCACGCGAAGTTGCGGCACCGCTTCTGGAGGAAAACCTCCACGAGAGCCGCAGTAGACATCCGGTTCTCGCAGAGAAGAAAAGCCTGGATGCCCGTCTTCATCGCCACCAGGAGCTCCAGCTGCGTGCGGTGGGCAACGTAGAGGTTCTCGGCCGAGAGGTCGTTCCGCCGCTGGAGGATTCTTTGCAGCCGCAGGAACTCGTCCCGCTTCTCCACGCTGCCGAGCATCTCCGTGAGTGACTTCTTCAAGTCCTCGAGGAAGATATCCGGGAGCTCCTGGAGCTTGTTGGCCACCACCGCTACGGGATCCGCCGCCACCTCGTACAGCCCCACACGGTTCTCTCCTTGGAGGGACCTCTCCTCGGCCGCCTTGTGCTTGCCCCGTCGCGTACCAGCGTGCTTTCGAAAGCCCTCCTTGAGATCTGGGAACAAGGCGTGATACTGCTCCAAGTTGTAAGAGTTCCACTTGACGGGTGGTGGAACTTGGTGCTGGTGCTGGAAACCGGCACTGTTGCTGCTCCTGGTGATGGTGGTGGTGGTGGTGGTGCCATTGTTGTTGTTGGTGGTGGTGGTGGCCACGTTGTTCTTGTGAGCAGCAGCAGCAGCAGCGAGAGCTCCACTGTCCGGGAAAGGATTCCTACTTCTCTGGATGATCCCCTGAGGACCGAAGAGACCACCGTGAGACACCGTCTCGTTCTCGTGCCCAGCAACGTACTGCGTCGCGCTGGAGTTGAGATCATCCAGCGAGTTGTGCGTGAGCGAGCAGCTGGGATTGTGGACGAAGGATCTAGTGTTCACGGTGGTGGTGTTCGAGATGGAGCGAACGCTCATCTTCCCACTCACCAGTGAAGCCGAGGGAGCGTTACACCCGGAAGAACCCAGTGACAGAGATATCTCTCCACCACCACCACCACCGCCGCCGCCTCCTCCCAGCGAAGAAGACGGCTTCCTGGCCTTGATCGTCGTCTCCGGCGGGAAGAGCTTCTTACTTTCGCCAGCGCCCCAGCTCCCACCGAGCGTGAGCAGCAAATCATCCTTCGCTGGAGTAGCCATCGCCTTGTCCTTCGCTTCTAGCTTCTCGGGACTGCCGGAGCTCTTGGAGAGCACCACCACATCTTGGTCAGCTTCTTCTTTCTTCTCTTCCTCGCCCCTTTCCTCCTCCTCGCGATCGATCTCGTTCAAGTCGGGCTTGAGTGAAACCGCGGGACTGCTCTCCTTCCGCGTGGACTTGTCAAATCCCCCCTCTTCTTTTTCCTCCTCGCGACTGTGCCTGTCCTCTTCAATGACTTCCCTCTTCTCCTCCTCCACTACGCCCTTTGCCTCCTCGGTGGTGACCCCACATTCTTCCTTGATCACGCTCTCCTCCATACCCAAGCCCTGATCGCTCGAAAACTAGCCCGCGCGGAGGAGAGCGAAAGGAGCGAGATCGATCCCTACCTCCTGGGGCGGCCTATGATATGAGATGATTGATCGCTGGAGCCGAGGCCGCGGAAATCGCGAGGTCGCTCGCTAGCTCATTGTCTCACATCCCAAAGCTCGTCGTCTGTCGCCGACGAATCATCTATGAGTGATCTTTGCCGGGCGCTCGACGAATCTCGAGAGCAGCCACGCCCCGCCGATCCCTTCGAGGCGAGCCAGCTGCGCGCCACGCGGAGATCGCCGTCGTGCTCGTCACTTCCCCTGCTTTGCCCTAGATTCCTCCTCCCACGCACTCCTGCTGACTCACTACTCAGCTGCCGATGTGGCAGTGCTTACTCAGCACTCACTGCGGTATGACATGGACAGTCTGGAAAGAATGTTCTCGGTCCTCTAAAATATTCTTTACTCTCGCGAAAAACTTACACACTCGCAAAGAACAAATTTTACAACATAGATCTCGTTTCGATCTCGCAAAGAATCTTTGGTTTTATCTTCTATCAGTCGTCAGCAATTAGCCGGTTGGCCGATTTTGGGAGGAATGGCTCGAAAGATGTGAGAACCGTGAGCAGCGCAAACACGTTGAGAAAGAGGAACACCAAGTGATCGCCTGGAAACAGTCAGAATAAAGTAAGAACAAGAAGAAGAAGGAAAGAAAAAAAGGATTTTGGAACATTACCTGGGAAGAACCATGAGTGTTGTCTCTTTTGAGCATAAGAAAAGCTGAAAAGGAATCAAAGTCAGTGTTTCCTCGCGAATCTTTTTTCCTCTCGAAGAACTTACACTATTCCTCCAATCGCTGGGCCCAGTCCTTTGAAAACGGATACAATGCTGAGCGAGAAACCATTCGCGGCTCCTCTCTGGCGTTGCTTCTGTTGGAGAACATGATGAGAGTCAAGCAAAAAAAAAAAAAAAGAGAGGCAGCTCTTTTTTCTTCGGAGAAAAGCTCTAACGTACCACGCAATTGTTGATGAGGATGAACGACCCCGTCAATACTGCGGTCTGGAAGAGATTTACGAGTGTGAAAACTGGAACGCAAAGAGAAAGACAAGGTTACCGTGAGAATGTATTTGAGAATCGCGGCAGCATAGACCGTTACTGAAAGCCAAGGTCCTTGAATCCTGCCAAAGTATGGATATGCTACCAGCAGAGGAATTGTGATGAGCTGCTCAAAACAAAACAAAACAAAAGGAATGTTACGCTTGAGAAGAAACAAAAAAGTGTTGTAGCTTACGGCTCCAAACCGACAAGCCCGGATCGGTCCAACCATTCTACAAACTGTAGGAAAAACTCCAAGTTGAGCTCCAAGCATTGCACAGCCTGCAACACAAGTTCCAACATTTTTGTTTGAAGAATAAAGAGAACATTGGAACCTGCAACCGCTAGAACTGATCCAACTTGAGAACTCGTGAAACCGAGACCCCCGTACGACTTTGGGCTCACGGACCACAACGAAAACAACTGCAAGAACAAAGATAGATTCACAGCTTTTCTTGCTTTTTCTTCTTACCTCGCTGTAGGCCATATCATGTAGCGACCAAAGACAGTATAGCGTCGTAGCAGCCATCAAAGGCCAGTTCCTGAAAATGGACTCCACTTTCTCCTCTTTCGAATTGAGTGGATTCGACTTCTCCAAGTCTTCCACCTTTGGCACGGAGCTTTTCCTGTGCAGAGTTTCCTGAACAATAGAAACCACGAAAATTAGTTTCTATTTCTTTTCTCGTCCATACAGCCAGCCTTACTGGTAGGAGGCAGACAACGAATAGACCAAAAACAGCGATGGAGGAAATGCAAAGGGCCTGTAACAAGTATGGAAACCTTCCAGAGAGAAAGTTGAAAAGATAGAACAACGAAAGTGTCAGTGAGAACACCGCGAGATTTCAGTGCCTTACCGATCAAATAGTGACCCGCTCGTAAAGACGCTTGGGTACTTGAGAGCTGGCTGAGCAGCACACCACCAAAACGATGCGTTACATTCTTGAGCGAACTTTTCTTGTTTGGTCTTACTTGAGCCAGGTAGCCACCCACGGCAGGGCCGATGATGAGTCCCAATCCCCAAGCGGTCCCTACCTGACGACCAACGAGACACCAATCAAATTTTTCTTGTTGCGATGCGAGAATGATTTACCACAGAGAGTCCAAGCGGCTGCTGTTCTTCATTGCAGAGCTCCGATGCGTAGGCCTGGACGACGCCCAGCATCCCATTGAAGCAGCCGAGGATGAAGCGCGTGGTGACGGCCATCCAGAAATTGGTGCTCAGCCCAAACAGCGTGTTCAACACAACCCTGCACACGAACATCAGCCATGAACCAGCGAAGAACTCCTCGAGAACTAAATATGTTTCGACGCAAAGAAGATCGAACGAAATGTGGAATGCATCCACCACTTACACCGAGGCGACGCCCGCGAACATTGTTGGCTTCCGACCGAATCTGTCGGCAATGCTGCCCCACAGGATCCCGGTTGACGCCCTCCCGATCATGAAAGAGGATCCTAAGAGTGGATCTCTTGATCAGCACAACATATCAAAGCTCCAGAGTTTCATCCTCACCAATCCACCCCGCGTAGAATCCAATGTCTGTGTCCACCCTCGCAATGTGGAAGTCTTTCACCTATGAATCGAAACCAAAATTGCCAAGAAAACAAATCAATCGATGCGATCCATGAGATCCCGCCCCGTACCATGAAATAGACGAAGGGATAGACCACCGAGATTGGCAGAGCTGATAAAAAAGGATAGAATCAAACTTCTTATGACGAAAGCACTAGCTAGCGCGTAGTGATCTTGATCTTGGAGCTTACAGGTGCAAAGCAGGACAAAAGCGAGGCCGAGGAGCAGCCGCAGGGGAGCGCTGGCTTTGGGATGTTTGAGGTAGGCAACTCTGCATCCGGGGCAATCCGGATCGTGGTTGCAGCTCCGCATCTCGGCCTCCAGTTTCGCCGGATCCAGTAGCAGCGGCTGGTCCAGCGCATCTTGATCATTCGAGTGGAGCGCGTCGCGACCCACGGCCATGGCAAACAATGCGATCTATCTATCACCCAATTCACTCGACTCGAGATCCAGACCGACCAAACTTCCAATGCAATTAGTGTCGCTCGATCCTCCGAATTGTGATCGACCAGAGTGTGAGATCTCTTGTGCAATGGGAGTGGAACATAGAGGACCTCATATATACTTCTATACGAGTTTTCCAGGAGGACCTTACGTATGGTAGACTAATTCCAAAGTGGCGATGGGTTAGGCTCTACACATGGGCTGCTATGAGACGCAAAGATCCGGCGTGTTGGTCCTTGGAGTATGACATGTTTGGCGCTTTGTATAGATCATGGTACGCGATCTCCCGCTGATGATCCAACCGGTATAGCCGCTGAGCTATTCATCGCTCCAGAGGCTCGCTCCAAGACAATCGGAACATCTGTTGGGTGCTATTTATTGCGATCTTTATATGCTGCCAGCATGTTTTTGAGGCCTGGAGCATCACACATTAAATTCCAGAGAAAATGAAAACTATCCTAGAAAGCTAGAAATCATAAAAAGCTAACCAAGCTTTTTCCTGCAAGCACACAAGAATCCATTTTCCGTGACCACTGAAGCTTTTTCCAATGCTTACACCCTGAATGGAAAAATTCGAATTCCAAAGGACGCAAAACCCTAATCACGATTTATTATTTTCACCCTTCAGGGTTAAAAAATCAATAGAAGGCCTCCTTCTATCAGTCGTCAGCGATTAGCCGGTTGGCCGATTTTGGCAGGAATGGCTCGAAAGATGTGAGAACCGTGAGCAGCGCAAACACGTTGAGAAAGAGGAACACCAAGTGATCGCCTGGAAACAGTCAGAATAAAGTAAGAAGAAGAAAAAAAATGATTTTGGAACATTACCCGGGAAGAACCATGAATGTTGTCTCTTTTGAGCATAAGAAAAGCTGAAAAGGAATCGAAGTCAGTGTTTTCTAGCAAAGTTTTTTCCTCTCCAAGAACTCACACTATTCCTCCAATCGCTGGGCCCAGTCCTTTGAACACGGATACAATGCTGAGCGAGAAACCATTGGCGGCTCCTCTCTGGCGTTGCTTCTGGCCAATTTTTAGGAAACCATGGTGAGTGAGAGCCAATTAAAAAAAAAAGAGAGGCAGCTTTTTCTCTTCACAGAGAAAAACGTACCACGCAATTGTTGATGAGTATGAATGATCCCGTCATTACGGCGGTCTGGAAGAGATTTACGGTGTGAAAACTGGAAAGCAAAGAGAATGACAAGAATACCGTGACAATGCATTTGACAACCGAGGCAGCATAGACCGTTACAGAAAGCCAAGGTCCTTGAATCCTGCCAAAGTATGGATATGCTACCAGAAGGGGAATTGTGATAAGCTGCTCAAAACACACAAAGGAATGAGTGTTACGCTAAGGAAAAACTACATGTTGGAACTTACGGCTCCATACCGACAGGCCCGGATCGGTCCAAGGAGTCTACAAATTGTTGGAAAAACTCCAAGTTGAGATCCAAGTATTGCACAACCTACAACAAAAGTTCCACCAATTTAGTTTGGAGAAAGAAAGAGTAATTTCGAACCTGCAACTGCTAAAACTGATCCAACTTGAGAACTCGTGTAACCGAGACCCCCGTAAGACTTTGGGCTCACGGACCACAGAGCGAACAGCTGCAACAACCAACATAGGCGCGCATAGTTTTCCTTTCATTCTTACCTCGTCGTAGGCCATATCATGGAGCGACCAGAGACAGTATAGCGTCATAGCAGCCATCAAAGGCCAGTTCCTGAAGATAGACTCCACTTTCTCCTCTGTCGAATCGCCTGGATTCGATTTCTCCAAGTCTTTAACCTTTGGCACGGAGCTCTTCCTGTGCAATGTTTCCTGAAACCACAATACTTGGTTTTATTTCTTCTTTCGTTCACACTTACCGGTAAGAGGCAGACAACAAATAAACCAAGAACAGCGATGGAGGAAATGCAAAGGGCTTGCAATAAGTATGGAAACCTTGGAGAGAAAGAAAATTGATAGAATGTGAGAACAAACGAGAATTCATGAAAATACCTTACCGGTCAAACAGTGACCCGCTCGTGAAGACGTCTGGGTACTTGAGAGCTGGCTGAAAACATCACAACCAAAACGATGCGTTACAAGCGGCATTCTTGAGCAAAAGTTTTCGGTTTGATATTACTTGAGCCAAGAAGCCACCCAAAGCGGGGCCGACGATGAGTCCAAATCCCCAAGCGGTCCCTACCTGACGACCAACGAGACATCGATCAAATTCTTCTCGTTGCAAAATGACTGAAGGGATGATTTCTTACCACAGAGAGTCCGAGCGGCTGCTGTTCTTCGTTGCAGAGCTCCGATGCGTAGGCCTGGACGACGCCCAGCATCCCATTGAAGCAGCCGAGCAGGAAGCGCGTGGTGACGGCCATCCAGAAATTGGTGCTCAGCCCAAACAGCGTGTTCCACACAACCCTGCACGCATTTGTTTCCAAAAACTTTAGCCATCAACTAAAGAAATGCAGAAATCTCAAGGAACCAAATTCAAAAATGTAGCGCTACGTACACAGATGCGACACCCGCGAACATTGTCGGCTTCCGACCGTATCTGTCGGCAATGCTGCCCCATAGGATCCCGGTTGACGCCCTCCCGATCATGAAAGAGGATCCTACGAGTCGATCGAATAAACTTATCGAAACTTATCCAGAGCTTCATCCTCACCAATCCATCCCGCGTAGAATCCAATGTCTGCGTCCACCCTCGCAACGTGGAAGTCTTTCACCTGGATCATCATCCAAGTTGCCAAGAAACAAATCAATCGCTGTGATCCATGGGATCCCTCATACCATGAAATAGAGGAAGGGATAGACCACCGAGATTGGAAGACCTGCAAATCAAGGAAGGATGGGATCAACTAGCTAGTAGTGATCTTGATCTTGCAGCGGGGAGGGGAGCTTACAGGTGCAAAGCATGACGAAGCCGAGGCCGAGGAGCAGCCGGAGTGGAGCGCCGGCCTTGGGGTGTTTGAGGTAGGCAACTTTGCATCCGGGGCAATCCGGATCGTGGTTGCAGCTCCGCAGCTCCTCCTCCAGCTTTGCTGGATCGTCCTGCAGCAGCGGCTGCTCCAGCGCATCTTCGTCGCGAGACACGGCCATGGCACACAATTCGGGCGATCTCGAGATCGAGAAAAACGTGAACCCATTTCTCGGGGATTTTACGTATGGTAGACAAAGTCAGATCAACGACAGCCGCGGTGGATTACGACACATGGGCTGCTCCCGCGAGTGCCTCGCGCGCTTTGAACTTGCTAACGTGGAGACAACATTCACCGATCATTAGCTGGAATCTGGAGGGCCACTTTACTCTACTTTCACACCTTCGATCCATTGGAGAAGCGGATTAGCATAGAGGGATATATCAAAAGCTTACATTGCTTACGTAGATCTTCCTCGTGGCTGCTAGAAGCTTTTAGGAAAAGGAAAAGATGATTTTTTGTCGGTACATTTATGAATCATCGTTCCTCACAACGAAATCGTACTCCCGGAAATGATCTCGGACTTTGTCCAGTGCGCGGCGCCGGTGAGAGATCTTATTCTTCTCGTCCTTGGGCATTTCTGCGTAGCTGTGGCCCAGAGAAAAACTAGATGTAAGAAGGCGAATGATGGAGCAAAACACTCACGTAAAATCGCTTCCATCTGGCTGGAACACCGGATCCCAGCCGAAATCTGCTGGCCCTCTCGCTGGAACGATCTTCCCCTGTGAATCGCCCTTCTCTTAGAAACGGGGAAAGAAAGAAAAAACTCTTTTTCCGAGAAAAATCTACCTCAGTGCGTCCAACAAATGTTATAGGCTCAAAGCCAGGCCCGAGAGCTAGTGAGAAGACGCACAACGCATAAGCGGATTTATCTTTGTACGCTGCCAGCATGTTATTGAGGCCTGAAGCATCACACCACATTAGATACTAGAAAAAGAAAACGAATGAGAAGTATCGTATCAAACCTTCGTGGCCAAGCTTTTGAAGAAACCACTTCCTGCAAGCACAAAAGCATCCATTTTCCGAAACCAATGAGGCGTTTTCCAATGCTTACACATAAGGCCCTGAATGGAAAAATTCGAAGAGAATTAGTTCCTGCAAGAGCTTCCAAGAACTCAAAACCTGGAAGGCCATGTAGAGCATTGAAGCACAGGCATGTATCCTCGACGAGCACAGCTCCATCAATCTTCGCAAGAAAAAAAACCAAAACTTTTCTATCTACATTCTTCTTGGATTCGTGGCACCTGTTTGGCAGCAATGCGCGCCTTTTCTTTCGAGATCTCCTCGGGCTCTCCCTGAAGCTCCGGCACTGGAGAAAAGCCAACATTTAGAACGAAACTGCTCAATGCCGCTAGATGCGAAGCTTACAATCAACGCGCAGCGTCGAGAAGGGGATGGAATTGCCGAGGATCATCTTTACCTCCTCCAGCTTCTTGGCATTGCCTGTGACGAATGTGACGGGCTTCTTGAGCACCACCTCCGCCCTCACTAGCGCCATTGCGTCTCTTCTACCCAAAGCCCTAGAGTAACCCTAATGTGATTTAGCGCATAATCTTGAGAATAATGCGGATTATATCAAATTTAGGCAGTAAACTAATGGATGTCATCGTGGATGCCATTTTTAGCCAAACGTGCAAGCGTGCTCGCCATCTTCTTGTTACATTTTCTTTCTCTTTTTTTTTTCAAGAGATTAAAGAAAAAAAGGCTCTTTTCTACTTAAAACCGCTCCAGAAAGTTTTTAGTTTGTTTGTTGTTGATCAATCACTCTCGATCGAATGGAAGATTTTGGATGGCCTCTTGGATTTGGATTGCCCAATTTCGGGAGCAACAAAATCCACTCAACTGGTAGGCAAGTACTTGCAAGTGATTTGGGTTTTAATTCGCTCTCCACAATTCATGACACACAGGCTGGTTGATGAACGACTATTCCAACAGCAGTGCTACCACTTCCTCAGTCAAACACAGGAGATCTGTGAGTGACACTGCCGCTTTTATCGATAACGCCAGCCCTCCTCCAGCAATTGCACAAACAGATGAGAGACATGAGAAAGAGGAGCAGCTTGTCAAGAATCCACAACAGCTCTCAGATGTTCTTCTCGAGGGTTCTATGAACAAAATTGATATCTCCCCCAAGAATTCATCGCCAACAATCTCCGATGGCCAGGATGGTGATTGTGTTGTTGTCGCCAATCAAGTTCTAGACGATGATATATCTCTCGATCCCAGCTTGGATCCGAAAAGAGCCAGAAGGTATGCTTTCCTCTGCCTCTCTCGCACTCTCTCTGTTTCATAGGCTTTGTTTTCTCTCTTTTGTGAAGATCTTATGTTTCATAAACTTTGTGAAAAAATGTAGGATCATTGCAAACAGGCAATCTGCTCAGAGGTCGCGGATAAGAAAGCTACAGTACATAGCAGAATTGGAGAAGAACGTAAGTTCCTTACAGGTAAGATTGCCAATCAATTCATACAACACCTTTTGACCATCTATTTTCGTTTGAAAAAGATGGAAGTGTCAACACTCACACCTCAGGTCTCATTTTTGGACCACCAAAGAGTTCTTTTGAACGTCGACAACGGTGTTATGAAGCAGAGGATAGCTGCATTGGTGCAAAATGTGCGTCTCAAGGACGGTATGTTTACAAGAAAACACTTGTTTTTTTTTTTCGATGATCTCTACGATTGATCTTTTGGCAGCTCACAACGAAGCTCTTCGAAAAGAGGCCGAGAGTTTGAGGCAATTATACCAGCAGCAACAGCAACAATTTGAGATCCAGTACCACCAATTCGATGGATTCATTGGCAGCAATCCGCAAGATCACGGCAGCGGTAGCAGCAGCAACAGTGGAGTTCTCATCACCCACAAGAACACCAGCGCTCTCTTGAGTGGATCCGGAGGAGCAACTGAAAAGCTCGACGATGCTTGTTATAGCCACACTACCATGCCCGACTTTGGAGGCGCGACGACTAGAGCAACCTGTGCGCCTCTCTCACTCTCTCTAAAGTTCTAGCCACCCAAAAGAACGACTATTTCCCCTCGAGGAATCCATGGTCCCTCTTGAATTATTCAGTTGTAACTCACAGAACGATAGATTCATGTTTCCGATAAAAAAGAATGAAAAAAAAATCTCTTTTCTTCACCTCCAGAAGAAATCGAGAGCGTCGTTGGTTGTTTCTAGTTTAGACCCACGGCTTTGCCGCAGCGAAGAACGTTGCTGGGAATTGCCGTCTCCGTGCTCCTAGCCTCCTCCGGGTTGTAAACTCGCATGTAGAGATCCTGGCCCAAGTATTGCCGCGCGGGGTTTTGCGAGCGAATCTCCCACATTCCGACGTTGTCCAGGGACATGAAGATTGCAGTCCAGGACATTGGATAGACCTGCAAAGTTTTCCTGCTTTGAGCACGAAGAAACGAACCTCTGAAGGATCCAAGCACACGTACCTGGGTCGTGGATCGAGCAACAGCATCGTAGAGATTGTAAGTTAGCCTGCTGGTATCGTTCCAAGCTCCGGGTCCGAATCTGGATGAAACATACCAAGTAAAAACTCATTTTTTCTTCATTCTTTTCGTCATCTAAGTACGTACCCGACCACGAAAAACTGGTAGCCGTCAATATGCCACGACTGGATCACCTCCTCATTGTTCTGAAAGATGATCTCGATGAAGCTGTGGTAGTCCACGTTGAGAACCGAGGTTCCGAGGAACGGGGTGCTGAAGTAGGGGGAATCCGGGATGGAGTTGAGAGAGAAAACGCCTGGGATCTTGTAGTAATCGGCGAGCTTGAGAGGCGTGTCCGGATTAAAGTAGGAGATGTCGTTCACCGCAAACCGCTGCTTGCCGTTGATCATGGGAGCAGTGTTGAAGAGCTTGATAGTTCTTGACACGTTGATCACTCCATAGTGGAAGGAGCCTTGAGGATTTGGCCTGGCAGCTCCTGCTGTCAAGTTCCATCTGGAAAAGAGCCACAAGAACTTAGAACGATCCTCGAGAACAGAAGAAAAAGAGCTCTTTTATTTTTCTACCTGATGGACCAAGCTTGATTGAACGAGAAACCAACATCGCCTGGATCGGGCCCCGGGGGGAGTGTTCCACCGAGAGTTGACGGAGAATTGCTGTAGTGGAGGGTTGCCAGTCCGGTTAAAACTGGAACTCCAAAGCGACTGCTCGCGACAATGTGGAAGTCTCCCGGTGCTTGATCGGTGGTGATGATTACCGAGTAAGACTGGCCGACGTGAACGTCCAGCGAGTCGTAGAAGTTCTGGACGGTGTAGGAGCCCTCGGTCTCCACCAGGAGCATCCGGTGGCCTTCGATTCTAAAGTTGAGTGTTGTGGAAATTCCAACGTTTGATATCCTCAATCGGTAAGTGTTTGCTGCAAGAAAAAAATCGATTTTTCTTCTCACATCGCTATCACCAACTTAGTTCTACATACCTGGCTCTACGACAAAGTATGATCCATAGGGACCCCTGCCATTGATAAGCACACCGTCCGGAGCACCGATCATGAATCCAGCATCTAAAGTTCCTCGCAAAGCCTGCGAGAAAAACGAAGAACAGCTCAAGTTAAAGAAGAGAGAAGGAAGAAACAACGAGAGACTTACAGTGTGGTTTTGCTTGTACCAATCTCCAATGAGCATTGTGATGTCTCCGGCTGGTGGAGCAAATGGAACCGCAATGACTGCCCTGTTGTAAATCCGGATTCCACCATAGCCTCCAGCAGCTCGTTGCATGAGCAGCGAAGGATAGTAGAAGCCACTCCCAATCTGGTCTTTCACTTGGAACTTGTAAGTCCAGTTTGCTCCCGGTGGGATTGGACAATTTGTTCCAAGCACACCGTCTTGCCATGAACTTCTCCTCATCCACACCGCATTCCTGGAAGAAAAAACTTGAATGAAACCATGTCCAAACATTTCTTTGAGAAAATCTCTTACCAGGTGAAAAGAAGAGGCTCGTCCAGGCTGTTGAAAACATTGATCTCGAGGTTGTTGTTGGTGGTCACGGCGATCTCAGGCCCTGGAAGCTGGTTGTTGATAGCAATCACCTACAAAACCAAAAGAATCAAAAAGAAAGGAAAAAAAAACCATGAGAAACTTGGCCACATAGCTAAAGCTTGAGCTCTTACTCTTTGAGGAGCTCCCAGAGGCGCCAGATCCACAAACGAGACATTCCACTCAAAGTAGAGGTATGGGTCTTCGCCCCTGGCGCAGCTCGCGAGGACAAGCAGCACGAGAACCGCCAATGCAGGTCGGAGCTCCATGCTCCTGGGCTGCCAAATCGGTGTCCAAGCCAGCACGAGATGGAAAGCGAAGTAAAACTCCCTCTCTTCCTGCTGTGTTTCAAGCAGAAAAAGGAGCAAGGAGCGGGCTTAGCGAGAGGCCATCGCTGGAGCTGAGAAACCAATGCTATAGACGAATAAACTTCCGGATCATGGAAGAAGAAAACTTTGGCTGCTCCGCTACAAATCTAGCAAGCCCATCTGGATCACCAGCGAGAAAGGATCGAGACAACCCACACCCGGCCGAGAGACGCAAGGAACAAAACACTCTTTCGTAGACAAGGCGTGAGAAGTGGGTTTATAAATGGAAGAGAAGAGCTAAAGAGAAGATTCGAAGTAGTGAAAGGAAAAAACGAAGAAGATCAAAGTGTGAGTGTTCTTGCCTGGTAATGGAGGAAACGCGGATGACTCTGGTTTCAAGGTGGTGATTTTTGTCCACTTTTTCATTCTTTTTCTCTTGTTTTTTCGATTTTTTTTTTCTCTGTTGCTGCTGGCTCGCTGGCAGCCAGCCGTGTCCGATTTATAACTACGGCTGACCGCCCCCTGGAACACGGTTTGAATGTATGCGTATACGTAGATAGTGGTGACTGTCCGTCTTTCTCCTTGGATGCTCCCTCGTTTTCTCTTTCCTCGTTGTGATTGATGCCACCAAGTTTTGCCTTTAAAGTCGCAACTGTTCCTCGAGAAGAATTCATTGTTTTTGCTCTTGTTTGCCTGTGATTTGTTTATCTTCCGGATCGCACTAAGTTCTTACTTCTCAGCTACTTGATCCCGGATGATTGGAGGTTGACTTAGCAAAGAAAAGGATGAATCTCTGCTTGCTTGCGTCGGCGAGTTTTTAGTGATTTCTCCCTGGAGAGGCGAATTTTCCAGGAGCGTCGACGTCTGTTTCTGCCAGTGAGAGATCGGTTCTAAAAACACCTCGTGCGCGCATGTGAAAAGGCCGGATTTTGAGCCATGCACAGAACACAAGTTCCAAGTTCTTCCTCATATCCCACTCTTTGTAGTCGATCAGGAAAGAAAAACGAAAGAAAGAGAGAGTCAGAACCAGAAGAACACCAACCACGAACCTTACAAACAAAAGTGCGTGAATTTAAGGCTGGCTTTGATGCGCTGCCACATGAGAGATCCAAGTTGTCGAGGAAAACGAACGAGATCCAGCTTGCTCTCCAGCATACGAACGACCTTCCACTGGAAACGGCGCAGGCTTTTTTTTTTCCCCTCTTTTTATTCGATCCTAGTAGTGGTGACTGTTGCTGCAATCAAACACCGACGTGAGAAACATGTGAGCGCCCACAAAATCGCGTTTTTTCCTATCCGAAAGAATGACCAACCTCTAAATTTTGTCATTGTTGCTGCTCGAACGCTTCGTGATCTGTGAAAGTTATCAGTGTCTGTGAGACATGATCTTTTGTAGTTTCTATCTGGAGAACCTGTATCACTTTCGCTGAGATGTGATTGTCTGTTGTTTGTTTGTCTGAGTGTGGATTTTGCTGCTTCTTCCTCTGGACGTGAACGATCGCTGGCGCCCAGCTCATTTTCATCTCTTGCCGTTGGACAAGCTCCCAGGAGCCACCAGAAAACCGCTTTGTAACGGAAATCACAATCGAGCCATTTCGCAGTGTCTGAGTAGCTCTTTGCTGGTGGGGAAAGTTAGGAGAGAATAATTCTCCTTTCCTTCTCCTCCTAAAGCAAAACATAAACATACCTCAAGCTGCTCGAATAATGGATCATCAAAACATGTTGCGTTCGCAAAAACAATGTCGGCGTCTGACCAGTCTTCCTGAAAATGGAAATGCCATTAATCCGCTTGAGAAAAAAACAGTAAACATGAAACAGCACCTGGAGAAAGTCTCCTCGAACAAAACTGATGTCTTGATCGCGTCTGGAAGGATGCAAATAAGGGAGAACCTGCAAAACAATCTCAAGTTAAGTGTAAGTGTCCATACAACTTTTTTTTTTTCTTCTTCTTGAACCTCCAATTTGTACAGCAGAAGTAGCTCCTGATTCATCTCGTGCATGCCTGACAAAACGAAACAACACATAAGAACTTTTGCATACAGCGAAAAAACAGACATACTTGGGATAATCTCGATTCCACAAGATTTCACGCAGTCCGGCCGCAACATTGGAGCTAGAAACACAGGACGGCCAGCACCACATCCCAAGTCGTAGAACGCGAAGCCTTTCCCCGAGGAGTCCCCCATAGCCAGAGGCACACACAGCTCCAGCATCCTTGCAAAAGCTATAAAGCTTACCTGAGAGCGTCGAAGCAAAAAAGAAACAACACACCACTGTGGCGGAAGAACACAAAAAAGGAAGAAAAAACTGACTTCTCCATAGATGAGACACTTGGAAGTTTTAAGACTGTGCTGCTGTATCTCCATTGCTTTCCTACTCTCTACCTGGAAGATGATGATCCATCGCGTAGAACGAAACTAAGAGGAGCGAGTGCGTACCCGCCAAACCGGCGCTGGATGATCCCGGTACAAGCTTTCAATCAGCTCAAACGCATCTTTCCTGCTCAGCTGCTCTTTGGCAACGCTGCTGCCACAAGAAATCCTGCTGCTGCTGGCCGCTTTGGCGGGATCATCAGCGACGCAAGTTTGGACATTTGCAGCCCAGCAAAGACGCGAGTGGATCGAAAGCCGGCGGCAGCAAGCGCGAATCTCCCCCTCGCCCATTGCCCTAGCCACCAAGTTGCCAAGAATTAAAAGCTGGTATCGTTCAAGAGTGTCAAACTATGAGAATAAATTGAAAAAGGAAGATTACAAGCTTCATTCAACAAGTTTTTCAGCTGGACTGCGTTTCAGATGGACTTATCTCTGACCTGGAAAAGTTTTGCAAGAGTTAAGTTGCACGCATGAATACAGTTGTTCCAAGGTATTCAAAATTGACTTGATCTCATTGGCAAAGTGTGAGGCGTGACAATACATACAAATATATGATAAAGGACCTTTATTCAAGAGCTTGATACGTTGTGTAGAAGCAACATTCCTGGGACGCAACAGGTTTTCAGGCAGTAAAAAATGCATTGACCTGCATGGATGGAGCAAGTGTCCGTCCCGACCATCTGTTCTCTTGGTCACTTTCCATTCCCATGACCACAACCTGCAAATTTTATCAATAGTGTATTTCCCAGATAACATACTCACTTACATGGCGCTGCAAGATGAACGCGAGTCATCTTAATACCATCAGACTTGCTGTTCTTGGAAAGTTGTTCTTGAATCAAAAACACTTGCCAGTCAAGAGATGTGTCAACTAAAAAGAAGAGGTGGCCATACCTTTTCTGTTCCTTTCACAACAAAATACCAGGCATGGAGAGTGCATCTGTGGAGACCCTGTGGTGCATCTTCTTTGAATGAGCAGCACATCAAGATTTCCCTCAGGAATGGACTTTAAACTGTGTGGTTCCCATCTATAAATCTGGAGATCCTATGGTCCCAGAAGATTACCAGACCATTATAGTGAACTCTATCTTCTCCAAGTTATTTATAACTATTCTAGAGTGAAACCAACTCCAAATGAACTGAACAAAACACCCTAAATAATGCATGTACCAAATGTTGAATTCTCTCTCTCTTTGACTTGATGTAAATAACACTTCATTTCAAGAACTAAACACCCTAAATAATTCATGTACCAGATGTCAAATTCTCTCTCTCTCTCTCTCTCTCTCTCTCTCTCTCTCTCTCTCTCTCTCTCGGTAATGATTAATATTCTTTTACTTAAGCAAACTTTCAAGGTGATATCTAGAATATATTTAAATATCTTAGAATATTCTACCATCCAACAGTTGTTATTCATTTAGATTAATTTCTTATTTATAATTTATAAATATGTTTATACTTTATAAACTTTCCTAAAAAATTTCTAGTATATTCTAGTTTATTCTACCATATTATCATTGGTATTCAATAAAATTAATCTTGTGTTTATAAATTAAAAACATATTTAAAATTATAAACTTCCATTTGATCAAATGAATTAATAAATATGAATAACACTAATATTAAGCAAATCACATGTAATGCACAATAAAATTTTCTTTATTTAGAGAGTTTCTCAAAAAATCTTATAAAAAGCCTTTAAATCTATTTAGATAAAATAAATGCTCTATCACAGCTCATAAGTTATTTTTTAAATTTTGTTTGCTTATTTTGTTAAAGGAAGGCCAATTATGATTACTGAATATCAACCTTGGTTTGAGCATTTGATTTTTGTATTATTTCGATTTAATGTTGAGCTGCTGTTAAACACTTTAGAGGCTATCCCAAGACCTTAGTCAGAATGGATACACCTAGAACACCATGTCACAAAATCACTATTTGTATAATAAATTATGCAATTGAGTTGGTTGTTATATTATGTAGGTGTATATTTAAATCCAACACATGAGGTAATCATATGTAATGATGATGTACTGATTACTCTATAGTAGATTTAGAAAAGGCTATATTAAGTCATATATGACCAATGGGAAACTTAAATTAGTTTTAATGACTTAACAAGTTGGCAGAGCTAAAACTTTTTAAAGGTTTTATATGCTTAGAAACATAATGATGCATTTGAGAGCATGTTACACAACCTTATGCGTAAGAATTGATATCACAATTGTATGATCTATCTCAATCAAGATATTTAATCCATGAAATAAGGCATGAAACTCTAAAAATACCTCTACAATAGCTCTCCACATCAATGATAGAATAACTAATATACCTAATAAGATATAGAATCATTAGCAGTTTTTTTCATTAAGTCAATAATAAAACCCATATTAAAAGCATTTATGTGAAAGATAAGTCTACAACAAAAGTAAGAATAGTGTAAAACCAATGTAAAAGTCAAAAGCTTTTTAAGCTTTTCAAATGCTTTCTAAAATTTTTACAACCAAAAACATTGCACATTTTGCAAAATCAAACTTCACAAATAGAAGAAATTTGGAAAAACATTGGCACAAATTTCTAAAAAAACAGCCTTTCTCAAGACATTATACAACTTTGCAATATTAAAAGGAACAATAACTTTATCAATAACCTACATCATGTAAAGATCTAATTGCACTTTATCTCATGAAATTAAAAACCCCAAGTCCTTCTATAAAAGTTTTATCCAAATTTACACTTTCAAAGTTTGAGTTTGAGAAAATGCTTCTCAAGGATCTAAAGCACTTTTTTGACGTGTTTAACACCCACAAACTCGCATACATGTTAGACTCTTTGGTCCAATATGCATGTTACCAAATAAGTTTATACAAACTCCTCAAAACCTTTTAACATTTTATCTATCATCTATTTGTGAGACACAAATCCCTAAGCCCCAAAGTGCCACGTGGTAGTGGCTAAAGCAAAAGCCAAACGAGCGTAACACATTTGGACTAAAAGGCTCCAACTTGAAAGGTTAAGAGCAGAAATAGAACTCCCAACGGAGTGCTCAAAGAACGAGCATGAAGCAAGCAATAAACAAGGCTCCAAAAAGGGACCCGAGTTGGAGTCCGAGATGAAGTCCGAGGTGGACCCGAGATGGAGTCCGAGATGGAGTCTGAGATGGACCCGAGTTGGAGTCTGAGATGGAGTCTGAGGTGGACCCGAGATGGAGTTTGAGATGGAGTCCGAGGTGGACCCGAGATGGAGTCTGAGATGGAGTCCGAGATGGACCCGAGTTGGAATCCAAGATGGAGTCCGAGGTGGACCTGAGATGGAGTCCGAGATGAACCCGAGTTGGAGTATGAGGTGGAGTCCGAGATGGAGTTCGAGATGGAGTCCGAGAAGGACCCGAGATGGAGTCCGAGATGGACCGAGACGGAGTCCAAGATGGAGTCTGAGATGGACTCGAGATGGAATCTGAGATGGAGTCTGAGAAGAACCCGAGATGGAGTCCGAGGTCGAGACCGAGACCAGGACGAAGACCGAGACCGGGACTGAGATCGAGACCGAGACCGAGACCGAGACCGGGACCGAGACTGGGACCGAGGCCGAGACCGAGCCCGAGCCCGAGCCTGAGTCCGAGTCCAAGTCCAAGTCCGAGTCCGAGTCTGAGTCCGAGTCCGAGTCTGAGTCCGAGTTCGAGTTCGAGTCCGAGTTCGAGTTCGAGTCCGAGTCTGAGTCCGAGTTCGAGTCCGAGTCCGAGTCTAAGAGGGTGAAAGCCCAAAGCGTTCGTCTCCCAGACCTTGGGGGGTTTGGTGAGCTCCAAAAGTATAGTAAGGGGGAGGACTACAGTGGAGCCAGTTTGCCCAAGAAAGGCCAATTTAGCCCAGGAAGGCCAGACCCAGTGTTGGGTGATGAACTGACCACTGGGAAGTCTAAGACTAAAGTGAATATGGACCAACAAGCAGGGTATCTTGGTGAAGTGTTCGAGAGTCAGCTCTAGTTCTCCTAGGAGATCGACTGGCCGATGCTCCCAGTCCAAGTGTGGGTGGCACTACCTACTTGGATACTTAGTGTGGCTCAACGGAACCTCGCTCTAAGCCCATGGCTAGAGCACCTAAAGGTGGAAGGTGGGAAGAGTACCCATGAGGCTCGCGTAGGGCCATGGTGTTCCGAAATGTTGTCCCGAAATCCCAAATGGGGAAAAGAGGAAGAACAATCCTCTAGTGTAGTGACTACGGATATAATCATATGGTGAGGAAGTCCTAGAGAACAATGGGACTTAGTGGCTAGGCCTGCAGGCCTTGATCTAGTGGTAGTGTGTAAGCAACCAAAGAGAACGACTCGAGAGACGATCCATAAAGGTTCAAATATAGAGGGAAAGGGCCCATGAATAAGAGTGCACCCCCTTTTCCAATCGGTTAAGGGTCTTGGGATATTTGGGGTTAAGCGTCCTTGGGTTTGAATAGTACTGGGCTGGGTGACCTCCCGGGAAGTCCAAACTTAGGAGATTACATTTGGTATCAGAGGGGTCTCGGGTCCGACTCTGTTGGTTGGCTAGGGGAATCGCACCACATGTTGATTGACATCTGGCTAGTCCAGTTTGCTCCCACTGGGCTCGACCCGAGGGGTAGGGTGTCAAGAGAGCGAGGCTCTCGGGAGAGCTGTGGCTCTCAGCTTCCGTTCACGAGGGCGTGAACTTGCAGGGAAGCGTGGTGAATTGTAAGCAACCAAAGGGAACGACTCGAGAGACGATCCATAAGGGTTCAAATATAGAGGGAAAGGGCCCATGAATAAGAGTGCACCCCCTTTTCCAATCGGTTAAGGGTCTTGGGATATTTGGGGTTAATCGTCCTTGGGTTTGAATAGTACTGGGCTGGGTGACCTCCCGGGAAGTCCAAACTTAGGAGCTTACACAGTGTTGGTGAACATGGCCATGGACGGAAAAGGGACTTGGTAGGAACTGACAAAGGAATGTTGGGGAAGGCTATTCCCCATGTCTATGGGCATCCTAAGGATGCTAAGGAGTGGATCTAGGATGACCACTCGTGGACAGACGGCCTAGTCTTGGAGAGACGGGATTGTGATGCAAGTGGTATTGGACCACCAGTGCGGCAAAGGTGAATGGGCATGGCCTTAGCGTAATGGGATGATATATCAGTGGTACCTTTGGGTGTCGGTCTTGGGACTGGACACGTGGAGCACCTTGACCAAGTGCAAGGGTTGAGTGGCATGGATGCCATTCTCGGGACTAGCAAGTCCCAAGTCCTGAATTGGACTTAAGGAGGTTGTGAATAAGACCCCTCTAAGTGGTCAGAGGTGTGGTTAAGTGACTAAATTAGAATCGAAAATTTAGTCGTTAACACTATTGAGGTGTTTCCATCATTTTAAATAATATCACTATAAACTCATAAAAACTATTGGAGTTGGAAAAGCTATTTTAGCTCCATCAGTTAGATTTATGGGTATTGTTACTCTGAACTATACCATGCCTACACTGGCCCAAGGTTAAAATCATCACACCTCTCATTGCATTCATAAATGGGATTACAATTTGATTTGATTACATAAAGACCATTGTATTAAAGACCATTGCACCTCTCTCTACAATCTACTTTATACTTGCCTTGCAATTAAGATTATTGGTTTCAATTATGATTACGATCACCATTGCATATGTGATTATTTGATCTTCACTGAGTTTTGGGATTTTCTTCACTGCCACTAACCATGTTCTAGTTAAGCTTTTTGGGATTTTCTACATTCTGGTTTAGTGTTTTTTTCTTGAGTACCAATATGTAAGGAAATTTATAGTAATTGAGGAGTTAGACAGTAAAAATATAACTATTATGGAAAATATACAGTAGTCATAAAAAAATTAAGGCTCATTTTGCTAGAGTTTTAGGGTATAATATTGAAGTAATTTAGTGCTTAAAATATTCCCTTTTATATTTAAGAATAAGTTTAATGAATGTTTATGGAGAAAATCACAACTACTCCTTTAATTTACATTCTATGGCAAATCTATAAAGCTAATGTTTTAATGAAACATTTGTTTTTAGATTTAAGACATATATATAGTGCTAATCAATCCCAGTATGTGATTGTTTTTGTATACCATGAAGGATCATCTACTTGTCAAAAGTGAAGACAAGACAAGATAACAATATTAGGGAAATATTTAATAAACCAAGATATAACAATTTGAATAATGTAGTGGTGAAGTTCATAATCTAACATAAAGAGTAGATAATTTCTAAACTTTATATATTATAGTAGGTTGCTAACACCAAAGTATAAAAGAAAATTAGGTTTTGACCTTATGAGTAATTTAGATTAATCAATTTGTATGTTGGTGTTAAAAATGTATTGAAGTTGTGACTAATAATGCTTTGAATTATGTATCAAGAGGGGGAAAAAGAGAGGAAATATTCCCCTTTTATCTTACAACATTAATATCTATACCATATTTAGATTTCCTTATTAGAAGGTAAGTGACTATAAGAAAATTGTGAGATTCATAGCTAAAAAATTAATATTGCTTGCTTATATAAGAGAGTTTTTCCCAAGAGAACTCATGAAGCTTGCAAAAATTTAATTTTTTGCATTGCCCTTATGGTCAATTAATTTTAGCATAATGTTGTTTTAATGTGTCTTTAACAATTTATAATGAATATAAAAATTGAATTGTGTATCATACAAAGGATGCTAAGGAAATTCATACAACAATTCTCAATTATCAGATTTGGAAAAAAATGCTTCTATTTTATTAATCATGATAACTTTTATTTTGAAAGTGCTACTTTATATTAGTCATAAGGGTAATAATAATAATCTATAAAAACTATATATCATATAATTAAAATATTAAATTTACAACTCAAGATGATATAGGTAACGTTGATTTATTTAAATCTTGGTTAAAGACTAATGTAGATGAAAAGTTAGTTTTATACACAACACTACACATATTTTAAATTCTTTATACTTTGAATAAGACTTGAATGCTAAAGTAAGAAGTTTTTGGATGGATTATTTATAATTTTTATAACATGAAGATATTTAATTGGAAAAAAAATTGGATGAGTAATTTAATATATTTCAATAAGGAATTAGAAGAGTTATCAATCCAAACTTGCTAAAACTCAAGTAAAAAGAAAATTCCTACTATCTTTGTGGAATTTATACAAGTATCAGATAACTGAGTTAAGAAAATTAACACTTTATGTGTTAAATCAAGAAGGGTGTTTTCTTATATAAACAAAATTAGAGTAGTTGAAATATATAAATGACTCAGCCACTTATTTTTTGCAGACTTAAAGAAGTTAATTTATGTGCATAACAACACAAAAGTGGTGGATCATGTTAAAAGTAAAGAAGTGAAGTTCTTGGAGATCAATCTCAATAAGATCAAGCTTAAGCCATAAAAATTGAGGATTATAGAGATATAAATTAGATTTAAATATTTTGATATGAAAAATTTAGAGATATAAGTTACGCAAGATCTTCCAAATGAAGATATAAGAATTATTGAGAAAAATGTTAAAGGTGTCAGAAATGATTAATTTATTTCTAGTAGTAGTTTAGTTTTACTACTAATAGTTTATTTTTTCTATCCTAAAATGTCATTTTTTTATTTTATAATTAAAAACATTATGAAATAATTGGCTCACTTATCACTTATGTGGTCAGTGGTTGACTAGTCAACTCCATTTATAATAGTAAGTGCCAACTATAATCAATCACTATACCTCTTTTGTGCCCTTGTGAGTTGTGCCATAATCACCCTCATCCCTCATATAAGGCCATTATAAACTCCAATACTTTCTCAAAAACATCTCCACTTGCACAAATGATACAAATCAACCACCATAACATAGTTTAAAGGGTAATAGTTGATTGTAGCACTTAGTCCTATCTGGTTTGAGAATAAACTGTGACTTAACTGCCCATAGACTATATGACTTGCAAATGACTCAAGATAGACTTCTCATTCATATATTCAACTACTATTTATTGTAAGGAAATCACAAGCAAGGTTCTATTCTAAAAAGACATACATCTCAAGCTATACCATGTCTACATAATGGACTTGGTCTGATTAATGGGACCAAATAAATTTGGAATTGAGCCAAAAGCTTCTCACTCTCACACTCTATCAACTCCATACCATAAGTTGTGAAAGAGAGTGGATATGGTATAAGAGGAATAAATGATAGTATAACTCTTGATATTCACAACTAAAATAATAAAACACCTCTTCATAACATGAATATTACACAATATGGTCAACCTCAAAACACTACTAAGACTCTCTAAATTGCATCAATGTCCACAAACAAAGGACTAATACATACATGATAGAATACACCTAACTTGAGTGGCTCAGAAATGTTGGGATTTACATGTGTCAGCAAGTTTCTGATGCAAATATTAAACCAACTAGCTGATTTCACTTGCAATCAATACATCTTCAACACCTCATTTAACATAGCAACCCCATCAACATATCCCCCAAAAAGACCATTAAATGTTAGTTGAACAGTGGTTTGGATGGAGCTATGAAATTCATATACTATTCTTGAGTTCTGTCTTATCATCCCATGATATGTAACAAACATTAAGAGATGTGGGATCTATGAGTGAGCATATCGTGAGAATGGTGTTGGACAAATAAATTGATGAAGCACTTTGAGCCACAATCCAATTCTACAACAAGTGCTACATGCCTGTGTGATCTTGAGCAAGCCTCTTGGTCATCTCAGACTCAAATCTACAAGAAAAACAATCACTCTTCCATGTCAATAGATCAACAAAAACTCATACTTACAAGAGAACCTATGGTAGAAGAGAGGTATCTTTGAGGCTTATACAATAATCAACCCATTTATATTCCTTTATTTTGATTAAAAAGAAAGAAGAAATAACACATTATGGTACCAGAGGATGGAGGGAAAGTCAAAATCACTGCAACAAAGGAATCAGCAATATTCCCAAGGTGACCTCTATTGCAAACCATAACCTTTGTAATACCCCCCGACTGACAGCCAGCCTCGATCGAGTGATAATGCCACACCTTGTCTTCCAAGTCATATACTACCCATACAGTCGTACTCATTCCTTTGCCAAATGCATATGCATCGGCCACCCATGGCCCAAGCGTGTTATTCCTTGACAATAACTAAGATGTGAATCCAGGCTTTGCCATTCGTCGTGTTCCCACCATAAAACCTCAAATGTTAACATCTACTTTCGAGTTCAAAACTATGGCAAAGGTTTTTCCCTTGTAGACATGGAAGCCCACCCAGTTCCGGTAATACTGCCACGGCGTCAGAGAGAAAGGATCACTCATGGGAGATGCATTGGTGTGCTTGAATCTGGAAACGGCATCATCAGTTATGGAATCAAGATGTTCCCATGAACCTGTGACAGAAGAGAAGAGCCACTTTTGATTCTTCAAGATGAATGCTTGCTCTGCGTCCATCTGCACCTCAAACTCATCTTGTGGCCACCCCTTTCCCAGGAGCTAATAGGAGGCCACAATCAGGCGTTTTCACAAGCTCCAGCGGGATTCTCAGGCGCTGTCCATCACAGGGGCTCCATGCCAAGACGTCGGTCAACAAGCACCCACGTCTTGCTGCTTGACAACTCCCGTTCTATGCTTTGCACCAGTCTCATTCTATCCACCTCATGGCCCTCTGGAAACAGCTCCACGCAATAGTTAGGTGATTCATAATTGAAATAGTTAGATGCATTGGCGGCGGCGACTAAACCGCCCTTCTCCACTCCCATCGCCCCTGATTCGATCCCGGCCTGGAATGCGCCAATTTGGATCGAGATTACGCGTGAGCAGCTACAGTGGCAGCAGCTGCGCCGCAAGATCCGACCGCGAGAGCGACGCGACCGCGACACGGCGAGGTGCTCGTTCCTAGGGTTTAACAAAGACATCTAGAAAAGGGCAGAAAATTAGGGTTACAAGAGGGGATGTTGAGAATATTCATTAATTTATTTTACCACAATAAAATCAATATAATTTAAAAACGAAACGAATAAGAGTTAAAATTCCTATTATTCGAACTTTTCATTTTCATGGCTTCCGGACCTCCCCAGACTTGGTCACGAACCTGGCTACGCTCCTCATGGTCACAAACTCCTCCGCAGCGGTGGGATGAATCCCCACCGTGGAGTCGAACTGCGCCTTGGTGGCGCCGCCCTTGAGCGCCACACTAATCCCCTGCATGATCTCGGGGGCGTCCGGCCCACACATCGCAACCCCCAGCACTCGATCATCGCCAGTGTCCACCAGCAGCTTCATCACCGACTTCTCCTGCCTCCCGGATATGGTGTTCTTCATGGGCGTGAAGCTGGAGCTATACACCGCCACCTCCCCCTTGGCGGCCGCCACCGCCTCCTCCTCGGACAGCCCCACCACCGCCAGCGGCGGCTGGCAAAACACCGCCCGCGCAACGTTCTCGTGGTCGGGCTTGGTCGCCTGCCCGCCAAACGCCGTCTTTGCGAAGCACGTCCCCTCCATGAGCGCCACCGGCGTGAGATTGATCCTGTTGGTCACGTCCCCGATCGCCCAGACGCTGGGAACGCTGCTTCGCGAGTACTCGTCCACCTTGATCGCTCCCGACTTGTCCAGCTCCACGCCCAGCTCCTCCAGATTCAAGCCGCTCGTCTTGGGCTTCCTCCCCACCGCGAAGAGCACCGCGTCGGTCATGATCTCGCCACCGTTGTCAATCGAGACCTTGAGCTCGCCGCCAACTTTCTCGATCTTGGTCACGTTGGTATCCGGGCGGAGATGGACGCCCCGGTTCTCCAAGTTCCTGGCCACCACGGCGCGCATCTCGTCGTCGAATCCACGCAGCGGCGTCTTCTTCCTGTAGAGGAGCTCCACTTTGCTCCCCATCCCGGAGTAGATCCCCGCGAACTCCACCGCGATGTAGCCGCCGCCGACGATCACGCAGCGCCGCGGGAGCTCGTCCAGATTGAGCCCCTCGTCCGAGGTGATGGCCAGCTCCTTCCCCGGGACGTTCAAGCGGACCGCGCGGCTCCCAGTCGCGACGAGGATGTGCTTGGCGCGGTACCTCTTGCTGGAGCCATCGCTGTGAGAGACCTCCACAGTGTGATCGTCCACCAAGCTCGCTCTTCCCTCGAGGATCGTCACGCCGGACCCGGTGAGCAGCCTCTTGTAGATCCCGTTGAGCCTCTCGATCTCTCTGTCCTTGTTGGCGATCAATCGCTTCCACTCGAAGGTGATGCCGTCGGGGACGTTCCAGCCAAAGTTCTTGGAGTCCTGGAACTCGGCGCTAAACATGGAGGCGTAGACGAGGATCTTCTTGGGGACGCAGCCGCGGATGACGCACGTCCCTCCCACGCCGCCGGCGCTCTCCGAGCTTACGTGCGCGAATGGGAGCTCAACCACGGCTACCTTGGCGCCGAAATTCGCCGCGGTGCGGGACGCGCGGACTCCGCCGCTACCAGCGCCGATGGTGAAGAGATCGAAATCAAACGCCTCCTCCGGCGCCGCGGCGGCGCCATTCTCTGCCATGGCGATCGATCTTCCTGCAAGGCAACGGATTTTGCTTCCGGAGATTGGCGCAATCGATCACTCACCTGGTCAGATTTCGAGAATAGGAAGAATGTAGGGCAGCCCTACACCCAAAAAGAAGGAAACCTAAACTAAATGTAAGAGGGATATTCGCCGAATCGCCATGCGTCAAATATTCGTGGCTGGACATTTTCGATTGGGGACAAATTATTGGAAATCACTTGGATGTTTCTCCAGTAGAAACATGGCCGCTTCGTAGCGCTCCAAATGTACGATACTTTTTCCCCCGCGACGTCATTTTCACGTGTGTGATATTTTTTTAAAAACTTCCCGGGCGAAGAGAGTTTGACTCGATCGAAGATCGTGGCACGAGCTCTTCCTAGAGTTCGTGCGCGCAAGATCGAGAAATGCTGCGATCGATTTCTATTAGGGTTCTACACGAAATCGATCGTTGATGATGAGGAGTGTGATCGCGTGTCTTCTTCTCTGCGCCACTCTTCTCGTGTCTGTGGATCATGGGAGAGCGGCATCGCCCAAAAGCTTGAAGAAGCGGGCCACGAACGCCGCGAAGGAGATCTACAACGCCGGCGGGTGGAAGCAGGCATTCGCGACGTTCTATGGCGATGAAACAGCGAGGGAGACAATGGGTAAAGAAGAAACTTTCGAGATCATATTTAAATTTGCGCAGGTGGAGCTTGCGGCTATGGCAATTTGTACCAATCCGGCTATGGATTGATGACGGCGGCGCTGAGCAGTACGCTCTTCAACAGCGGCTATGGCTGCGGGCAGTGCTACGAGATCACTTGCACGCTATCGAAGCACTGCTACTTCGGAAAATCCGTGGTGGTGACCGCCACAAATCTTTGCCCGCCCAATTGGAGCAAGCCCTCGAACAATGGCGGCTGGTGCAATCCGCCGCGCGTCCATTTCGACATGTCCAAGCCGGCATTCATGAAAATCGCGTTTTGGCGGGCGGGAATCATCCCAGTCTCCTATCGAAGGTGAGAGAAGAAAAACGCGCGAGATTTTAGGGTTCTTCAGCTAAAAGTTTGAAAACTTTCCTGTCAGGGTGCCATGCGTGCGATCCGGCGGCATGAATTTCAAGCTGGGCGGCAATCGCTGGTGGCTCATGGTGTTCATCACAAATGTGGGCGGCTCCGGTGATATCAAGGCGGTGTCGGTGAAGGGATCGAGGACGGGATGGATCGCCATGACGCGGAATTGGGGCGTAGGGTTCCAAGTTTTCAAGCAGCTCCAGGGCCAAAGTCTCTCGTTCATGGTCACTTGCTACAGTACCGGAAAGACTACTGTGCACAACAATGTGGCGCCCGCGAATTGGCAGCTCGGCAGCACCTATTCCGCCAAGCAATTGTGAGAAGTTTTGAAAGAAGGGGCAATTTTTCAAGAACCCTAAGTTTTCATTTTTCGCGATTTTAGGGTTTTTGGAAAGACAATGTGGATTTGCCCCTGGGAGCCATCCTCCCTCTACGGTCACATTTGAGGTTCTAGGTTTGTGGGGAGTGGGAAATGGAGACGCAGCAGCTCCTGGATGCTCTGACGGATCATATGGCCGTCTATCACTGCCGGAAGAGGCAGCTAGAGCGGCAGCAATCTTCGTCTTCCGGTAAGAGTGATAGGCACAGGGTCGTGGAATGGCTCGCTCGATTGAGCGTTAAAGAGCGGCAGATTGCTTGCACGATCGTGGACGAAGCGTGGGTGGCCTTACTCCTCCAAATGCAGAAGGCTTTGGAGTCGGAGGGCCCCGGATTCTTCTTCGTGCTCCCGGATTTTCCTTCGGCCGCGAAAGATCGGCAGCAAAATGCGAACTTGTCCAAAAGTTCTCCTCCACTTCCGGGGCTGTGCTTCCGGAAAGCCAGGGGTCTTCTTAAGAGACAGAGCTCTAACGGGGAGCTTCTCGCTACGAGCTTGCGACTCTACAGCTCCCGCGTCGGGGAAGCTTGCAAGGATTTAGCTGAGACTAGAAGGCTATCGTCGCTGGATAGCGTGACGGTGAGCTACGAGCTTCTCGAGAATGTGGAGCGGCTGGTGGGAGTTATGGACGAGATCTCTTACGGGGAGTTTCTAGCGACGCAGTGTTTGTCGGGTGGTTCTCCGTGGGAAGAAACTCCATGGCTCAAACGCGTGGGATACTACAGCTTGTCAGCCTTCGTCGCGAACAAGCTGGAGATCTCGCTATGGTCGGCCTGGATCACTGCTCTTGGGACCAAGCAGCCATCCAAGTCGCTTTCCCGGTCCCTTGCGCGTTGTGCGTTTGAGACGACCACCACTTCTTCGAAAGTTTGTACCAGGAGACAAGGATTTGAGCAGTGGTGGAGCACTCTTCACGCGAACGACAGGCGAAAAGCTTGCGATTTTGCGCTTGCCAAGCTCTCCACCGACGAGGTAGGAATTTTCGTGTGGTTCTTATCATAACTTTGTAAGACGCCCAGGCGCTCATGGTCCAAGAGCAAAGAAGTTTGCGACTTCCGGATGGTGGTACTGTATGCGACAAACAATTCGGAAGGCTCTGCTCAGGCATCCAGTTTTTAAACGACTTGAGATGGACTCTGAGCGAGCGAGTTGTTTACTCATCTCTTCACGAAGCTCACAGTCACTCGGAGTCGGCTCTTCAAGTTTTGAGAAACACACTGATGAAGGTGATGAAGGATTATATGGAGTACGATCTTCTTGACCATGGGAACAAAGGCGTTCCTAGGGAAAACTCAGTAGCCAAGAAGATTCAGGTCAAAGCTCGAAAGAGTAAAAGCAAGAAGCAGAAGAAAAACGTGACTGCTACTCACAGAAGCGATCCCGTTGAAGACGAGAGCGCACAGCCGGACAATATGGTACAGCACGATGGCTTTTCTGAAAGAAAATTTGATCGTGAAACTTCTACTGGCAGGATCGGATCGGAGAAAGTGCAAAAGACATGGCCGCACTCCATGTCAGTGAACAGTGCCAAGATACTGGCTGGGTTCCGGGAAAAAGGAAGAAGAGAAACAAGAAAGTCAAGCATGACGCTGCAGAAACATCAGGAAAACAGACGTGTATTCCTTCTGGAGCGAAGAACACGGAAAAAGCTCAAGGTGTGGAAAACTTCTTGAGCAAAGCTAGCAGTGAAGAGGAAAGCTCTACTACTGCTGCTACAGAAGGGGTGACGACAGTGGACATGGCAAAACAGGAGGTTGAGCCGACGACGGAGCGTTCAAGCCAACACCAGAGTGTGCCTTTCCACCTGAAGAACAACCAGGCATATCATCCGCCACCGCCCGTCATGTCTTCCTCGCACGAGTGGCCTGGAGCACCACAAAGTCGCTTCTCAGATTCGTGCGGTCGACCACTAGCCACTGAGTGGCTACATTTGGACGTGAACAGAGACTGGCACCGCTCCAAGCCACCTTTGATTGCTTATACTCCTCGGCAAAACGGACAAGTGGACTCCAGAGTGCAAAGAAGCCTTCTCTCGAAAGCGGCAAACGTTAGCTGGGACTGGCCACCGATGGTTCAACCGGGCTTTGGGATCGCATCGCCGTTCGGGTTTACAACACAGGTCAAAGACGAGCCTCCGGGCTTTGTTTCGGTTCCACTGGCTACGATTGTGACGACGGGAGATGGTGGCGACGGTGACCAAACAGCTGCGGATGATACTGACCGCGAGGATTTACATGGAGGTGGAGACTCCGACGATTATCTGTGCCGGACGTCCGAAAGCGAGGGTGATCCTAGACAACTCTACGACACGGACTATAACCAGTTTTTCGGCGGAGGAGTAATGTATTGGACTTCGGCAGATTATACTGGCATGGGATACTCTCGGCCTGGATCTCTCAGCTCCGAAGACAGTAGCTGGGCTCGCCGTGAGGCTGACTTAACCATCGTCGTGGACGACATTGTTGGACTCCCGCCGATAGCTGCCTCTTACTCGGGTTTAAGTTCCGGTCCGTCAACCGTGGCATGTACCTCGTCATCTTCCGGGTCGCTGGACCATTTTGCCGAAGCTCAGAGTAGTGCTGAGTTTCCGGAGCACATCCCGCCACCAGCTCTTCCGCCTATTGCTGTGCGGGAGCCAAAGAATTCCAAGCTGGACAGCTCGAAGTGTCACGAGGCGAGAAGTCCTCACGAACCTCGCGGGCGCAGGGATTTTGTCCGGTGCAAGCGTTCTCCGTCGCCGGTTCTTCGCTGTGTTCCGCCGGCTCCACCGCCACCTCCGCCGTCTCCTATTGCTGGTGTGAGAAAACGGCGAGGATTTCCTACTGTTCGCTCGGGAAGCTCTAGTCCACGGCATTGGGGAGTTTTCAACTGGCCTGACAACCAGCTCAAGTCCTTAACTCCCGAGGGAATTCTGCCAGCGAACGGATGGAGGAGGTGCTTTCCTACGGCAGCAATGCATCCGTTACTCCGGGAGAGACTTGTTGCGATTCCCCCTCGGGCCTTGGAGCAAGAACATGTAAGTCGGCAACAATTTCCATTTACTATCTGACTATATTTGTCTTGCAGCCAGACGTCGCGTTTCCCATGCAAACGACTTTGCTGCACAAGCAATATCCAGCAATGCCCACTGTCTTGGCCAGGCTTCACAAAGAGATCGAGGCTTTTTCCTTACAGGTAGCGTTATCTATGCAAATGCCGATAGTTATATTTATGGAGTGCTATCCAACAGGTTGCGGCTGAGAATGCCAAGCGGAAGCCCTTCATTACTATTGCGGTGAAGAAAGTCACGCATGCGCTACAGGTTCTCTGGCCCCGGTCACGGACCAAGGTTTTTGGTTCAAATGCCACTGGCCTCGCTCTTCCCAACAGCGATGTTGATCTAGTTGTGTGCCTGCCTCCCGTGAGAAATCTCGTGAGTAGCACCACCTAAAGTTTTTATATACTGCTAACTCGTTGTTATGGACTTCAGGAACCCATCAAGGAAGCCGGGATACTAGAAGGACGTAACGGAATAAAAGAGACATGCTTGCAAGTGAGTGTCTGTGTATTTTGCTAGATGTGAACTCCAAACTGACACGACTTCACAGCATGCAGCTCGATATCTTGCTGACCAGGATTGGGTGAAGAGTGATTCCCTCAAGACGATCGAGAACACAACAGTAAGCTTTATCTAGGACTATCCAACGTGATTGTTTTTCTCTTTCAGATACCGATAATCATGCTGGTGGCAAAGTGCTTTCCCGATAGTGTTCTTCCTATTCAATATGCAAGTGACGGGGAGGCCACTGGACAACATTGGGGAACAAAGGAAGACCGTCATCTTGTTCGTCTTGACATCAGTTTTGAGTCAGCGTCGCACTCTGGGCTGCTTACGGCTGAGCTTGTAAGTTTTTTCTTTTGCATTTGCAATTTATTCTAAATCTTGGGAGTTCCAGGTTAAAGAGCTTGTCAGCCAGTTTCCTGCAATCAGTCCGCTGGCATTGGTATTGAAGCAGTTCTTGATGGACCGAGGCTTAGACCACCCGTATACAGGCGGCTTGAGTTCGTATTGTCTGGTATAATCAAGCTAGTGAGTGGGCTGGTCTCTAATATCTTATATGCAGGTGTTACTCATCACAAGATTTCTTCAACACCAAAACCATCTCGGACGACCTTCACAAACTCAGGTTTTCACAATCATGCACGACTGAAACATCTGAAATCTTTCTTGTCTCTTTTTCTTTGGCAGAGCTTAGGAAGCTTGCTTATGGATTTTCTGCATTTCTATGGGTAAGTGTTTTTTTGCAAGGCGTCCTTGCAAGTAGTGACCGTAGATTGACAGGTGTGTTTTTGATCCGCGAAGAATGTGCATCTCCATTCGAGGGGGTGGCATGTACGTGAATAGGGACCGACTTCATGGGTATGAAATGTTTTCTTTATGTGTTTTTCGATTGGCAAGTTGTGTTTCAATGACAGAATTGATCCACTTCACATCGAAGATCCGCTGCATTCTATGAATAACGTCGGTCGGAATTGTTTCCGCATTTTGCAGTGCACGAAGGTCCGGTATTTCCCTTTGTAAAATCTATCCGATCTTTTGAGTGTTTTGGGTCCCACAGGCGTTTGCAGATGCTTATGTAACAATGGAGAAGGAGCTCGTCTCTAGCACAAGCAATTCATCGCTGCTGTCGAGGATTTTGCTGAGCATCGTGTGAACCATACGTCGTGTACATTAGTCACTGGCGCTTGTGAACTACACGGTACATGTTTTCTCGAAAGGTAATTCAATCTTTTACGTGGTTTTCTTTCTGACTGTGTATGGACTAGAATTCCAACCAGGCTTATGTATTTGTGAGTACTTTTGGAACGTCAGGATTCTTTGCAAGACGCAAGAACATCAAGAAGCTCAGTGTAAGTTGCTGACCACAAGAACTATTGTAACTTTGTTATGAGACTTTTTCCCTGCCGTGCAGTACTGCGAGAGATCTACATAACGCGTAAGTAGGCTGAGCTTCGATGGGAGTTTTCTTTTTTCACATGGTTTGCAAATCATCTCATGGACTGCCATAGCCGTGTCTCGAGCCAGTGCCGAAAGCCGCTCAAGGCAGCCATCATTTGGTTTGGATGCGATGGACAAAGGCTTGGGGTGTTGATGAGTTCTTCGCAAACCTGGTGACTTACTCTTGCGAGAGAGGACTCGTCAGGTATTGTCCTGTGGTTATAAGTAGTTTATTCTTTACCAGCGTGCTTTCAGGGAACTCGTGACGATGTATGATATGCCTAGACACAGGTAACATTGAGAGAAAGAAAGAGTAAAGAAGTAAAAACACAGAAAACGTTTTCGGGAGAAAGAACTTACATTTCACGAGATCGATGTTGTGAAGTTCGAAGATAGTTCCTTTCTTTTTGTGACATAATATTCTGGATTGCAAAGCACAAAGGACTTCTTTGCATAGATCTCTTGGCTTTTACAGAAGATACGAAGACGTTCTTCTCTTAGCGCGCTAAACTGCGCTGGAAAACTTCAAATTCGTTCCTTCATCGAGCGGCTTTAACCTTCTTGTGATGCAATTGTTGGTTTTTAAGACCCGCGAAAAAACTTGAGCGGTAAAAGAATCTATATCACGCATGGAAGTCGATGTCGATCACTCCAGCATCCGGATTTGCGAGCTTTTCAAATGCTTCCTTGGATAGATCAAAGGCTCCAGGGCAGCCGGGACACAAATCCACCACCACCACTCGGATGCTTTTGTGGCCTTTGCAAGAGCTCCCTACGCAACGTATAGTGAAGTGCTTCCCACACGCCCTTTTGGCCTGGAAGATGCTGGGAGCTGCCGCCACGAAGAGGAAATCCGAGGGAAGAGGAGCAAATCCACGGCACGAAGAAGCTTTCACATTACAAACATCAAATATTGTGCGATTAGAGTTGAGTTCTCTATCAAGGCTAAAACTCACGATAATAGGCGTGATAGAATGTGGCCGTGCTATGGATTTGTAAGCTGGGAACTGCGAGATGCAATGCCAGAAGTACGGGAATCCATACCTTTGATTGCCTTGCCATTGTAAGAAAAGAAAAAAACGAAAATATAAGATTTCTACGTTAAACTATGGTAGATATGTTGAGCGCTGTTTTTATAGCCAGATTGCAAAGCGATCACGCCAATTACAAAGACAAAAGGCGTAGCTGTGGACATTTCCTGGACGTATGAGGGCTAAATCACGTTGTCCTCATTCAATCAAAGAAAATCAATGATTTTTTTTTCAATCTTAATAGCTGTACTACTGGAGCTTATAGTATATAGAGTACAGTCGGTTAAGCTCTATACAACAAATGAAGGCTGTTTTGGTGTTGCTTGTAGTGTTTGCCTTCGCCACTCTCTATCTTTGGTTGGAAGGGAGCTTTTGTCTTGGATAATGGTATTTCAGTAGAGCTAGCGTCCAATTCTCTAATGCATCCTCCTGAGATGGATGATCATGAGGATGTATGAAGGTGGAGGTCCTCTGGTCCACACAGAAGGAGCAACAACAATAACAACAACAACACAAACATCAATATCAATATTTGCAGGAAGCGGATGGATCATGAAGATTCAAAGCAGAAGTAGAATGAAGAGAAGAACAAAAGTTGGGATTGAATCTCTCCATCATTCTTAGGTCAATAAAGTAATAAATTCTCGAAAGAAATTCTTGTCTCAATCTTCATTTGCCTAAAATGACTGAATAAGTGTTAATGGCTTTTAGCTAGGTTTATATTAGCTTTTATCATCCTTTAGTTTTCTAAGCTTAAATTATATTACATATTTTATTCCTGGAAAACCACATTCCAAGAACTCCAACACCTTCACAATGGCATTGTCCACAAACAAACTAGATTTACAGTGTGGAGTGAACCTCAGTCACTTAAAAATTATCTTCACAACAATCAAAAGCTACCGAGCTAAGCTTGTCACCTCCATAAAATTGGAGTTTTGTTAAATGCCATTGCTGTTGTTGTGGCTGAACCAATACTGAAATACTAGCGCAATAAAAATAACAAGAAAAAAGTAGCATGAAAACATATGCGATTGTGGCTAGCGCACCAAACCTATGGCAACACAAATCAATCCATGGCTGCTCAGATTTATAAATTATGAGCATGTTTATATTGGGACGACCACATAAAATGGAAAGCGAGTGATTTAGGGTTTAAGGAAGAATGCTGGCGAGAATCGCTTGCAGCGGGCCAAGCATCCCATTGTCGATGGCGCCGGCCACACCAGCGGCGGGATGCGGTTTCATCCGGAAGCACTTGCTGGATTTGGCGCCTTACAAGCCGATCGAGCCGTTCGAGGTATGATTCTTCCTCTTGTGTCCCGAATTCTCCTCTCCTGTGAATGTAGGTGCTGTCTGCCAAGCTTGGAAGGTCTCCAAAAGAGATCGTGAAGCTGGATGCCAACGAGTACCTCTACGGGCCTCCACCAGAAGTATGTAGGTTTGAGAGCTTTGGAATTTTTTCCCTCTTCTTCTTTTTCTAGTCCTTGTTTGTTTGACACAGGTGATGGAATCCTTGGGAGGAATGGACTTTCCAAACATTTATCCAGATCCAGAGAGCAGGCGGCTTCGAGCAGCTCTTTCAGAAGACTCGGGACTGTCTATGGATTACATTCTTGCTGGCTGCGGTGCCGACGAGCTCATCGATTTGATCATGTGGTAAGTGACCAACTCCTAGCGTGTTTTTTCTTTTTTCTTCTTTTGCTCTTCACGAGATGGTTCTTCATCTCTTTAGTTGTACATTGGAAGGTGGTGACAAGATTGTGGATTGTCCTCCCACTTTGACAATGTATGCGTTTGATGCCGCTGTAAGCGTCATCAAAGGTCTTGTTTGTGATTCAATTTTCTTTGGTCTGTTCTTTACTAATTCCTGGTATCGTGCTGAAGGAGCACTCTCCAAAGATGATCTTTTGACATCGCCAAACAATCCAGATGGGAGGTAACTTCAAGGTAAGTAAGAAAATCTTGTATGTCAAGCATATGTTTTTGCTCCTGTTTTTTCAGTTTAATAACCGATGAGGATCTCATGGCCGTTCTTGCTCTACCACTTCTCGTCGTTCTGGATGAAGCATATATTGAATTTGCAGACCAACCTTCCCGGATGAAAGGTTCAGGACTACGACAACCTCATCATTCTTCGGACTTTGACTGGGCACACCGCATTCAATGGAAAGGCACCATATGCAACGCGCAATCCAGCCAACCACAAACATGTTGTCGGAAGAATTTATTTCCGACCGGCACCCTTGCTAACTGGAGACACCGAAGGGCTGGAAGAGGTGGCCATGTTTAATGCCAAGATGGCAACGGCTTCATCTCCTTCAGGGGATCACTTTTTCGTGGCATCCAGCAATGGAACTCACGCGGAGAAGCTGAGGAAGAGCGGCTGTCCAGTGCTACATCTCCAGTATAGTTCCGAGGGGATTTGAGCCACTGCGGCCGGGGCTGCTGTCAGGGCAGCAGCAGCGCAGCAGGCTCGAGGGAGGTGGTGAGTGCGAGTCTGCTGGCTGCGAAGCTCAAGCAGAGGAGCGGTGTGGGCGGCGGCAATGGCGAGAGTGGCAGCAACGTCTCGAGCATCATGCAAGAGATTCTAGCGAGGGAGATTAGCTCTTCAAGCTCTGGAACAAGCGCAGCATTCTTACAATATATTTCATAATTCTTCCAACTTCGGGTTTGCTCGCGGCTAATCCTGGCCATCTGGATACAGTGGGAGTTGGAGAATTCCTTGAATCGCAGCTGAATGCCAGCAGAAAGAAGGTTCTGCCACCTTCAGCTCTTCTCGCTAGTGCTCACCATATGGGGAAACAAGGTCGCGGTGGATCCACTCTTTCGAGCTACCGATCCAGACCAGCAGCAAGGATCCTTGATCTTTCGCACGTTTGTGCAAGTTCACGAGGTCCTATACAGAAAAAGAAGCCACTCCACAAAATCCAAAAAACCAGACAACTCAAGATCCCTTGTTCAAAAGAAGATACCAAGTAAGAAGAAACAGAGGTCCGCCCCCAGCGCGTTGAGCAGCAGCACCTCCAATTCTGTTAACACCAATGTTGGAGCTCGCTCTTTTTTTTCAAGCTTTTACTTAGCATCGGCTAAAGCGGCCGAGAGAATTCCCAACCCTAGCCAATACAGCGAGACGTTATACATATCGCTAGCAACGGCAACGCCAGCGACTTTGTGAGTACCTCACTGCCACCATAAACCTTTGCGATGAGCTATTTGCCATCCTTGATACACGTCCCACCAAACAGTAGATAGGATGGTCTGATGCCCTTCGTGGGTCCTCATGACTTGAAATAACTGTTATTATCATATGCTTGACTTTGCCAAACGGGGCAATGGTTTTGCTGGTTATTGCATAAAGTTCCTTTCATTTCCTGTTCGAATCTTGGCGAAACCAGAAGTGATATCAAAATGGAATTCCTAGGGCCAGAAAGATAATAATTTTTTTTGGAAAATCACATAGAAATTAGGCGGCGCAGAATGTGCAGAAGGAAACACGAAACAAAACAATCTCGGGGCTACGATTTTCTAATTGCGGTTGCGTAGCCTGATCCTTTCATCCTTTCTCCGGGCTCGGGTCAGGGAAAACCAAGGGATATAGTTTCAAGGTTAGTCACTTATTTTGACCACTAAGCATTGGCTATGTGTCTCTAAAAGCGAAATGGTGATGTAGCTGCCTTTGGAAATCTCTTCTGTGAACGTCATACTGATGCCACCTTCGTCCATGTCCATACGATAAAAGTGGAGCCAGCCAGCCCAGAAGACTTGCGGCATCAAGCGTCTCCCTGAGGGCATTTCGAAACTCACAAGCAGCCAGAATATTTTATATCAGGAAAGGGAGCTACTACAGCTAACAGATGATCAACCTGTATCAAGGTGGTGTTCTTTGGGATGAGCTGCACCAAGTGCACCATTCCACAGAAAGAAGCATGCATTGCCAGCTGAAGTATTTAATGAAGTACCAAAGTCACAAATATCAACAAAGCTAGCTCTCTCAACAAGAAATGGTTAGTTTAATGTTTATGGTTCTTGGTGGCATTTCTACATGATCCAGGATTGAATTATTAGAATAAAACGAAATACATTCTGTTGACGACACTATTCCAAGGTTCTATTTTTGTCCTTTTGGCACGCAATAGCGAAACTTTGCAAGGGGTCCAGAGTGACCAATGAACAAGGATGATAATACAAAGGCAAGAGAAATTTATTTAGAAAAATCATATCAACAAAAACACTTTCTAAGGTGTGTTCCAAGGTGGAAATTTCTTCTATTCTATCATTGAACGTCTACCCTGATTTTTGAAAGGGAACGGACACTCAACCTTTCAAACGGTTTGCGTGGATCCAACGCTGAAGTGTCCACCGGAGCACATTCCACAAGATCAAGCCACGACTTCCAGGCCCCAAACAGGCACGGGTGCCCATCTCGGTCCTCGCTTCCGCCTCACGGCCTGCCTCTGCCTCCCATGTTGGATTGCATTGCCTGCTGCACGCGCAAAGGATCCACCACCGTCACCTTACCATCAGCCATAAAGCTTACCTTGATGTCAAGGCTCAAGAAACACTGCGTGGTAGCCACCCCGCTGAAAGGCGGAGATTCCCTTGCAAGATCAGCAATCGCAGAATCGGACTGCCTGCACTTGACCCGGTTGTGCACCCTCACGACTCCCTTGTCATCCGTGATGAAATGCTCGTCTCCCCAGCTGCAAGCCTCGGCCACAACCTCACTGTGTCTTTAAGCAGCCCCTCAAAGTCCTGCTGCGTCAGGAGCTCCTTAGCTCTTCTTGTGGATCCTGTGGAATGCATTGAAGCAGACCTTGGAGTTTGCGAGCTGCCTGACCCCGTCAATCACCTTCTCCAGGCCGACGAGCTTCAGCAACGACGTCCCCAGAAGCTCGGAGTATGATGATCCGCGCTATAAGCTCACCGTTGCAGCCTTTGGACATCCATCCGTTCTTCATGTAGGATATACAGCTCCCTGCTGCGTCCTTCATCATCCCACTTGCGCATGATACGTGCCGTCGCCAGTGAAACTATTGGCTTCATAGGCCAATCTGCATACAGGCATCCCCCGCTCTGATCCACCTTGAAAAGCGTCATAAGGCAAGCGTAGAAACCACGGAACAACGTGGACCAAAGCTGAGAGCACACCGGGATCCCAGCACTGCAAGTGCCATCGTCTCCGACAGCTCAGCCTGACCACTTACGTGCTTGCCATAAGCACCGGCTCCTCCAAGCAGCTTGTCACGGCAAATACAGGTTGTGGTTGAGCAACTCCGGCACCAGTATCCTGGCCTCGTCAAACGCAAAGAGCACCCGGACGCTTATGCTTCCGGATTGCATCAGCCTAAAGCTCACCAGCTCGTCCAGCGGAGCCACTCTCTCAACAGCACGGCTCTCCCAGTCTTTCCAGCACTCGCCTCTCGTCCGGCCCTTGGCATCGAGCAAGCCTTCACGTCCGCCGCAACAGCTCAATCCTTTCACGGATTCCCAGAATGCTTGCCTGCCTGACCGGGATCGTCCCCTATGTCAGTGTCCTGATCATAGCATCCTCACAAAGCTCCGCGGTGTGATGCTCGAGTCGGCCCCCACGACGCTGAGAAGCTCTGCCAGGCAATAGATCACTCACACATCCCTCCTTGACTTGCCCCACCCGCTGGACTGGAACATCGTCTCCACGCGCGCAAATGTACCATCGCCCTCCGCGCGATTAAGCAGATCGTGCCCACCAGCCCAAGAGCCCTAAATCCACTAGGGTTTCAAAAGGGCGGGAAAGTGATTCTCAAATATTCTACCTTTGAAATTATCGTCAGGCGCTGCCACGTAAGAAATGCCACATCTACATTTGATAGTCCACGTCAGCGTGAGCTTTAGGGTTTATAGTCCCCATTTTCTCAGCTAGCGAATGTCTTGGGGGCTGGCCTGGAAGCGCCCGGTCGATTCATTCCACCTCACGCTTGGCTATGGCGAGCAATCCACTAATCTCCGCAGCAGGCAGGACAAGGCTGAGGAATCTGAGAGGGAGAGCCAGAAGGCGCAGGAGGATCAGGAGGAGGAAGGGAAGAAGCGCAAGCAGCTCGCGCATCTTGTTCTTCCCGATGCGGCAGATCTAGCATCGGAATGTAGATTTCGCTTCCAATTCGACTGGTCGGCCGCCGACGACGACGATCAGACCGCTCTCAAGCTCCAATCCCAGCTCATGGTGGCGTTACCGACGCCCCGGGACGAGGTATGCGTAAGGCTTTTCTTGGATTCGGAGGATCCGGACGCCGTGAGGGTGAGAGTGAGCATGGGAGTGAGGGAGAAGCGTGAGCATCTCAAGGTCTTATCGCTGTCGCGAAGCATCGGGTCGGGAGGCCCTCCGGTGGAAAATCTTGGAGTTCTATCCAAGCTTTTGGGGCCAGCCAATTTCGCCGATAGCGCACTTGCGAATTCGCAGCAGTGGCACGCGCTCCAGACTTTGAATCTTGCCAATTGCTCGCTCACGGTATGGTCTTTATCTTTGAAGTCTCTATTCATACAAACGACAATGCAGGTGCTTCCTTTGGAATTGACCAAGCTGCCGATGCTACGAAAGCTCCTGCTTGACAATAACAAAATCAGCGGTCTTCCAGCGGCAATCGGGCAGCTCTCGCATTTGCAAGTTCTACGTGTGGATCATAACATGCTTGTTTCGTTGCCTGGTGAGTAGTTTCTTCTTTTCTTTTCTTTTGAAGGTACTATATATCATATCATTGTCCTTTCACAGCTGAGCTCAAGCAATGCGCGGCATTAGAAGAATTGTCTCTGGAGCATAACAAGTTGCTGCGCCTTCTTCTTGACTTCAGGTCTTGGTAGATGCATCTCGTC
The DNA here is from genome assembly GCF_000143415.4 of Selaginella moellendorffii. NCBI lineage: Eukaryota > Viridiplantae > Streptophyta > Lycopodiopsida > Selaginellales > Selaginellaceae > Selaginella > Selaginella moellendorffii. The sequence continues at coordinate 4,025,441 of NW_003314261.1, read as the reverse complement.
TTGCAAGGAGGCTGAACTGGTCGCTTTTTGATTATCAGAGCAATGACCAAGTTGAGGCTGCTACAACTTTTTGGCAATCCCTTGGAATTCTTGCCTGAGATCCTACCGTGCGAAGCCTTGCGCATTCTTTCGCTTGCAAATGTTCACATAAAAGCAGACGAAGATCTATCCAACATAGCCATAGACATTGAGGTATGCTTCTGTTCGTGTGTATTGTTTTGTTTACCTTCTTCTTGCAGACCGAGAATGCGTCGTATTTTGTTCAATCAAAGCACAAACTCAGCGCCTTTTTTGCTCTAGTATTTCGGTTCTCGTCCTGTCAACATCCTGTTTTGGCATCAGCGCTTGCGAAGATTGCTCAAGACCCTGGCAACCGTGCAGAAATGGGAAAGGACGAAAGTGCTGTTCGCCAACTCTTAAGCATGATACTAAGTGACAATCGCCACGTGGTACGTACGAGCTCAACTTTTGCTTCTGTTTCCACTAGCCTTGAAATTCTCAGGTTGAGCAAGCGTGCGTGGCACTCTCGTCTTTGGCAACAGAAAACCCCATAGCACTACGACTAATAAAGGCCGATACTGTCGAGTCCATTGAAACTGTTTTGAAGTTCACGGCTCCCGAGCTTCTTACTTCGGTTCTGAAAGTTATTGTCAACCTTGCTTTCTCGTCCGATGTCATTGCGTCAAAGATGCTTACTAAGGACATTTTGAGGCGTCTAAAACAGCTATGTGCTCATGAGAACATAGAGGTTGGTCTTTCCGTTTTGAGATTACAACTAAGCTCGGTGTACAGGTACAACGTCAAGCATTGTTAGCTGTAGGAAATCTTGCATTCTGTCGAGAGAACAGACAGTTACTGGTAACTTCAGAAAGCTTACGAGATTTGCTTTTCCGTCTATCTGGTGCCACAGATTCACGTATATCCAAGTCCGCTGCACGGGCCTTAGCTATACTAGGTAACGAGTGCTCTCTCAAGCCGCCTTTTCAAGTTGTATATTTCTATTTCAGGTGAGAATGAGTATCTCAGACGAGCAACAAAAGCCCGTCCTGTTTCGAAGCAAGGCTTGAGAATATTGGCCATGGACGGGGGTGGAATGAGGGGTCTTGCAACCGTGCAGATGCTTAGGAAAATTGAGCAAGGAAGTGGAAAACGGATCCATGAGATGTTTGATCTTATATGTGGCACATCGACGGGTGGAATGCTTGCCATCGCTCTTGCAATCAAACAGTTTAGCCTTGACAAATGCGAAGAGATATACAAGACGCTGGGTGTGTACTTCAAATTCTTTGTAAGCTGCTTTTCTGATCCTCGTACATTTCAGGAAAAGTAGTGTTTGCCGAGCCGATTCCAAAGGACAATGAAGCAGCCACTTGGAGAGAAAAACTAGATCAACTCTATAAAAGCTCTTCACAGAATTTTCGTGTTGTGGTGCATGGCTCTAAGGTGAGGCGCTTAATCTCTTTTACTTTTCTTTTATTGATGGCAGTCTTTTTCTCTGCAGCATCATGCAGACCAGTTTGAACGCCTCCTAAGGGAGCTTTGCGCGGATGAAGAGGGCGACCTTTTGATAGAATCTGCAGTTAAAGGGGTTCCAAAGGTATTTGTGGTATCGTCGCTAGTCAGCGTCATACCAGCCCAACCATTCGTGTTCAGAAATTACCAGGTACGCAACACTTTGTGTGAGTTTAACACGGTTCGCTGAACTTTTAGAATAGTACCCAGCGGGAACTATCGAGACAGCTCCATGGACTAAGGAAGGACCAGCTGTATCAGTTTCAGGAACACCTGCAACAGCCGCTCCTTTAACAACTCAAGTAGGTCCGAAAAGATGTGCATTTTTGGGATCGTCTAAGCACCGTATATGGGAGGCTATAAGGGCATCATCTGCTGCTCCTTACTACCTGGATGATTTCTCTATAGGTACATATAAAAAATGCAGCAGTAGCCATATGTTTTTCTTTCTTTCTTTCTTTCTTTTTTTGGGCAGATACAAATCGATGGCAGGACGGAGCTATCGTTGCAAATAACCCAGCTTTGATTGCAATTCGAGAGGCACAGCTTCTTTGGCCAGACACTTCTATTGCATGTTTAGTGTCCGTTGGATGCGGAAACGTTCCAACAAAGGTTCTGTGGTCTTTTTCCTTTTCGTTTCAATGCACTGAACTGCTAGGATTTCAGGCTCGTGGAAAAGGAGGCTGGCGATATCTAGATACCGGCCAGGTTTTGATCGAGAGTGCCTGCTCTGTCGAGCGGGTAGAAGAAGCCTTGGACACGCTTCTGCCTTTGCTTCCCGATCTTCAGTATTATCGTTTTAATCCTAGTTAGTATTTATGAAAAGGCTCTTCTCGTACTCATGCTTGCTTTTCCAGTTGACGAGCGATGCATTATGGAACTGGACGAAACTGATCCGGCTGTTTGGCTGAAACTTGAGGCAGCTACCCAAGAGTATATCGATGCGAATATTGCTTCATTTCATGCAGTCTGTGACCGCCTACTGAAGTTGTCACTAGAAGAAGGAGCCCGACCAGCAGCCAAGGGATGGCCTTCGAAGAGTACGTAATCATTTTCAATGATGCTGAGTGATTCAATTTCTTGAATGCAATGCAGAAAATGACAGTCGTCCAGGACTGGGATGGAGACGCCGACTTCTTCTCGTGGAAGCATCCCGTAGTCCCGAGATGGCGAAGCCTTTCAAGCATACTCGAACTTTGGAAGGCTATTGTGCTCGCAACAGCATCAAGATTGAGGTCGTTAGTAGCTCCGGTGGAACCTTACGCTCGGCAGCTTCTTCGTTCACGCCCTTGACGTCGCCATTATTTTCAAGCACACCGTTTCCATTCAGTCCTGACATCGCCTCACAGATATTGGGCCGCTCGGAGGTTCCACCTCTCAGCCTTGATGGTTCAAAACAACTGCACACGCCTCCAGGTTCGCCTCCTTTGGGACCTCGGCAGCTTTATGGTCCAGTGGCGACGTTGCACGAAAAGATCCGAAGTTCTCCCCAGATTGGAGTAGTGCATTTGGCATTACACAGCGACCAGATGGGTCTAGTCCTGAGGTAAATCTTTCTGGTCACAAAAACTTGCCTGCTGATCAACTCTGTTTTCCCTTGCAGCTGGAGGACTGACATTTTTGCAGTAGCTGAGCCTGGTGACATGGGCGTGGAATTTCTCCAAAAGGTGACAACAAGCATACGCCAGTCCTTCGTAAAGAGCCATGGGAGCAAGAACGTCCAGCTTCCAACGTACACTAAGCTGGAAGACTTGGTGTCAAGACACCCTCGTTTCGTACTAGATGGAGCGCTACATTGTTTTATGGGTCGGATGCAGGTATTGTAAGCTATTTCCTTAGAGGATCTCTGACACGGGTGAATGGTAGATGCTAAGCGATGGCCAGGAAGTTGGATCGTACCTCTTTCGTAGAGTACTTCCCGAGGCTCATCTCACAGCAGACGACGTCCGGTGGATGGTTTGTTTGTTTAGTTTTCTACTCGTCCATCTCTTACGCTTGATGAAAAACTGTGTAGGTAGGGGCATGGAGAGACAGAGTGGTGGTGTGCACTGGAAAGTATGCCCCGATCCCAAGCCTGGTGAAAGCGATACTGGACGCAGGAGCCAAGGCCGTGATCGCTCCCATTGCCGAGCCGCCGGAAATGAAAGCCGCCGAATGTGGAGGAGAGAAGGCCGACTTTGAGATTGGCGAGGAGGAGGAGGAGGAGGAGGACGGGGTGGAGTTCGTCCACCACAACGAGGGCGATTGGGAGGACAGTGACATTGACGAGGGGAGCGAGAGCAAAATGGAGAGGCGAGAAGTGGAGGAGCGGGGATTGTCGGCCTTCATCTCGTGCCTCTACGACGAGCTCTTCAAGAACGGCGTTGGAGCGGAGAGCGCGTTGCAAAGCGCCGTGGATTCGCATCCCAAGCAGGCCTATCGCTGCATTCTGCCGGCAAAGGATTGAAAAGAGAGAGAAGAGGAAAGTCATCGGTCTAAGATTTTTTGACTTGTAAGTATATTCTTTTAGTAAGCCCTAATACGAGTCAACGGTCACAAAAATATTCTGCCACGCTGGACAACGCAATCTGATCTGTGTTGCCAGTTGTCACCTAGCTGCGTGTCATTTTTGGACTTTTTTCCTTCCAAGAAACCCTAGTTAGGGTTTTAAGGGATGCCATTAAGGGTGCGCATTTAGATCGAGTCCTTAGCCATGGGAATATGCTAGACATTTTAATCGCAAGCACCAACATTTTGTGTAGATTCGGTCGGTCTCTTTCTCTCTTTTCTCTCTTTTCTCTCTCGCCTCCTCTGTCGTGTTCTTCGATCCCTCCCCAGGGGGAGTTTTTCCATCCGGCATTGATCGAGAGTTCTTTATAGTGGATCTTTCTTGAGGATCACACGGAAATCTCATGGGAGATGCGACAGGCGCGGTTGCCGATCTAGGTTCCCAGGCGCTGCCGGACAGCTCGGAGCCGCGGCTCGGATCAATCCAGGATGATCCAGATCCTGCTCCAAAGAACCACGCCGAGGTAAAGCTTCCTCTAGGGTGTAAAGATCCCTGACGATCGGCGCTGGGATCGAAATAAATGTGCCAGGGTAACGGCAATGGATACAAGAAATCACTCTTCCCTGCCGCCGGCGGAGCTGGAGCTGGAGCTGGAGCTGGGGCAGCGAAAGAGAAGAGAAATTCTCTCCTCAAAGGCTGCTCGCCTCCGGCATCGACTCCTCGCTTGAAGGCTTCTCGATCCAACTTCACTGTGCCGCAGCCCTTTTCTCTCACCACCGAGAAGAGAGCCACCGCCGCCGGATCAAAGCCCACTGGCAATGGTGTTCCCACCCCTTCAAAGATTTCCCAGGTAGCCTTGTTCATTGAGTCTTCTTTCTCACGATCATTTGGCTCAGCTGGTTCCGCAGAAGAGCACGCCCAAGAAAGGAGACTTTGCTGCTCATCTAGCGAAAACCTTCGCTGCTTCTCCGAGGTAGAGTTCTCTTTCTTTCTTCAGTTTTGTTTTGGATGTCTAAAGGATTGGAGCTTTTTTATTCTGCAGTCCTGATAGTCTAGGACTCACTCCAAAGTCCAAGGCCGAGTTTGTGTTTAGATCTGATGAGCGTGCTCAGAAAAGAATGGAGGTATGGTTTTTTGTGGTTTTAAAAGCCTGGTGCTTGGATCGTGACTGTTCGTTATTATTGAGTGATTGGTTCGTGGCTCGCTGTTCCAGTTTTATGCGAACTTAACGGAGAAAACGAGAGCAAGAGAAGCGGAACGGAACCGAATCCAAGCCAGCACCCAGGTATATAAGCTAAGCTACGAACGAGAGTGCCGTTTCTTTCCTTTGCGTTTGCTGATGGTGAAAGCTTGGCTCTACAGCAACAAGTGGCAGCGGAAATAAAGAAGCTGCGCAAGGATCAAACCTTCAAAGCTACACCAATGCCGAAGTTCTATCAGGAGCCACCGCCTGTGAGAATAGACGTGAAAAAGGTCTGCTTCTTTCCTGGCTAGACGGGCATGACTTGCATGTTTCTTTGTATATAGACACCTCCGACGCGGCCAAAGTCTCCCAAGCTGGGAAGGAGGGGATCGGGTTCGTCAAGCACTGAAGCTCCACCGAAGATCATTGCCCGGCGCTCGAGCGACGAATACGACGTGAGTAAAGTTCCAGATCAATTTGTTTCTCCCGAGCTCACGGCCCCGGAGAACTACCCAAACGATGCTGCCGAGGTAGGATCGGAGCGCAGCTCTCGAAAGTCCGACGGCACTCGCGTTCCAAAAGCCGCTCTCTCGGAAGACGAGGGTCATCTTGTTGACGCCACTCTCATCGCCAAAGCCGCTCTCTCTGAAGACGAGGATCATCGCGACTCCACTCTCATCCCCAAGGCCGCTCTCTCGGAAGACGGGGATCATCACGACGCTACTCTCATTCCCAAGGCCGCTCTCTCGGCAGACGAGGATCACCACCACCACCAGGATCATCATGTAGCTCAAGACCAGGAAGTTCACGAGGTGGGCGATCACCACCACCACTTGCTGGAGACGTCGAGGTCGAGCAACGAATCGCCAGTGTCGGCTGTGGAAGACGAACTGGACGCTGCTTTCCAGCTCCCAGTGTCCAGCTCGCTGCTCGACGATGGTGACGACGATCCCCAGGAGCTGGGAAGTGAGGATGATGATCCCGACGAGGAGTTTCCAAGCCCGGCGAGCGATCACGGTGATCGCGAGGACAATGTAAGGGTGTTTATCAGCGAGGAATTCCGGCAGGCTGCTACTCGCGAGGATGACGATGATGATCGTCCAAACGAGGAGGAAGAGGAAGAAGAAGAAGAAGAAGACGATGAAGATGGAAGTGGAGCTAAAGTTTATGTCAATATGGATGGAATGAGAGCCGAGAAAGAAAACGAAGGACGCCACTAATGAAAGGAGGAAAAATCCATGCTTTGTTCTCTCATTCTTTGGAGAACGCCAGCATAGAAGAAGAAGAAAAAGCTTTGCTCTCTCTCTCTCTCTCTCTCTCTCCCGTTTGTTTCTTAAATGGACGAAGAAATCGTGGCCCTCCATTTTTTCTAATAAGCCCCATTCCTTAGCCTAGGGTTTGATGCTTTGCGGCTAGGGTGTGCCCGTCTGGTCGTGGCTCGCTCCGCCGGTGCTCTCGCAGGATGTCGCTCCGGCCGCAAGCTCGCACTGAGGTGAGAAAGAAAGGATACAAGAATGCCGTCGATCCGGATGAGGCGCGCCGGAAGCGCGAGGACAACATGGTGGAGATCCGCAAGAACAAGCGCGACGAGAATCTCATGAAGAAGCGGCGAGAGGGCATGCAGCCGCAGCACTTTATGACGCCCGGATCGATCGTGGAGAGAAAGGTATGCGCGTCTCTGGAATGGGGCGAGGGTGATTTGATTCACTGGTGGTGTGATTTCCTTCAGCTGGAGAGCTTACCCGTGATGGTGAGCGGTGTCTGGTCTGACGATCCCAACTTGCAAGTCGAGGCGACGACCCAGTTCCGGAAGCTACTGTCAATTGGTAGCTGCCCTTTTAACTTTTGATGGAAGTCTATTTTTCTTGGTACTGACATGGGTGTTTGTGAAGAGCGAAGCCCTCCGATCGAAGAGGTCATCAAGGCAGGCGTGGTTCCTCGATTTGTAGAGTTTTTGAAGCGCCACGATTTCCACCAGCTTCAGGTATGCCCATTTTTTTTCCTTGCGGTGTTTGGGTCGTTAATAGGAGTTTTAATGAGCAGTTCGAAGCTGCCTGGGCTCTTACAAATATTGCGTCCGGCACTTCCGATCACACGACGGTGGTTATAAACCATGGAGCTGTGCCTATCTTCGTGCAGCTTCTTTCATCTCCCAGTGAGGATGTCCGCGAGCAGGTGATTTTTTCTCTTGTATTTCCAAAGCTTGGAATCTGACATTTCCTGGTACCGCAGGCAGTATGGGCTCTTGGCAATGTTGCTGGCGACTCTCCGAAGTGCCGAGATCTCGTCTTGAATAGCAATGCCATGATGCCGTTGCTAGCACAGCTGAACGAGAATGCGAAGCTGTCTATGCTGCGCAACGCAACGTGGACGTTATCAAACTTTTGTCGTGGCAAGCCGCAGCCGAACTTTGAGCAGGTATGTGGGTCATTTGTAGGCATGTCGATACAAATTTGATCGTTGGTCGGTGTTGTTTCTTGCAGTCGAGACCTGCTTTATCTGCTCTAGAAAAGCTGATTCATTCGACTGACGAAGAAGTCCTTACTGATGCATGCTGGGCTTTGTCATACATATCCGATGGTACAAACGATAAGATTCAAGCTGTCATTGAGGCCGGTGTGTGTCCACGTCTTGTGAGTCTACTCATGTAAGTCGTGTCTTTAGCTCTGACTTTTAACTGGCCTGACGTTCCTGGTTCCAGGTATCCTTCACCGAATGTTCTTATTCCTGCTCTTCGTACGGTGGGAAACATTGTGACTGGTGACGATGTCCAAACGCAGGTAAACTTGAAACGGAACATCCTAGATGTTTCTTACGCTTGCCTTTAAATTTATTTCAGTTCATCATAAACAATGGAGCGCTGCCATATTTGTTACATCTTCTCACCAATGTTTACAAGAAGAGCATAAAAAAGGAGGCTTGCTGGACAATCTCGAACATCACCGCCGGCAACAAGGATCAAATTCAGGCTGTCATTGAGGCCAACATCATTCCGCCTCTCGTGGAACTTCTTGCCAACGCCGAGTTTGACATAAAGAAAGAGGCAGCGTGGGCCATTTCCAATGCAACCTCTGGCGGTACACATGAACAAATCAAGTAGGTTGTCATTGCGCTGAGACGCTGTATCTGACTCTGGAGACGCAGGTATCTCGTGAACCAGGGATGCATCAAGCCTCTATGCGACCTCCTCAACTGTTCCGATGCCAAGATCATTGTGGTGGCCTTGGAGGGCCTAGAAAACATCCTCAAGGTCGGCGAGACGGAGAAGGACCTCGGAAACACTGGCTCCATCAACATCTATGCTAAGTTCATCGACGAGGCGGAGGGCCTGGAGAAAATCGAGAAGCTGCAAACCCACGACAACAACGAGATATATGACAAGGTGATCAAGATACTCAACAGCTACTGGGTGGAGGAGGACGAGGAGAACGTCGCTCCAGGTGTAGCTCCGGCGCCCGGACCATTTGCATTCGGGAATCAGCCTACTGTGCCAAGCGGTGGCTTTAATTTCGGTTGAGGTATGTCTTTTCCTTTCCCTGGATCTCTCGAGTGACTGACTTGGTGTTTCTGTGGTAGAAGAACATCTCGTGTCTCGATCGAGTCGGGAGAAGAGATTTGCTTGGTCCGCGATGTGAGCAGCATCCGCGATCTGTGGCAGACGAAGCTGTGCTGGTGTAAAGTCGAGTTGAGTTTGAGCTAGTCGATGGTCGACAAGCTTTTTGCAGACCCGCCGGGGGAAGGAGAGGGTCTTGTAGAACAGCAGCAAGCTCTTGCTGTCAAAGCAACGTCTCGTATTTGAGACGGTGCTCTTGTCTTTGTTTAGCCGGACGTGCTAAGTGCGGTGGTCGTCGTTGTGGGGGTGGCGTCTCCTCCTTTGTCCGAGGATCGTCATCGCTGCGACTATTACGAGTGGATTTTGGGTTATAAAAGAGTCTATTACAAATTCGATGTATGCAAAGATTTACATGAATGAGTTGAATGTCCTTGATGATTAAAGCTTTTTGCAACTCCTTGGAGAATTTAAAGACTTAAGGTTTGGATCGCCAGCTTTGACTGCGCTTTTGAGAAGATGCCGCTGTGGTGATGTATGCCCAGGTGATGATCCAAGCTTGGCGTATAAAAGAAGCCAAAAGATTGTTTGGAAAGATGCTTGGGCTGAGTGTGATCTCGTGGAACTCTATGATTCTTGGCTTGCTTCCGAAAAACATGTATATATGAAACAAACGTGACAAACTGATCTCGACTTCACACCAGCACAGCTTCGTCTGCCACAGATCACGGACCTCGGCTCTTTGAGGCATCCTTTCAAACAGGACTGCATTTGCCCCGTTTGCAGGAGAGAGGAGAAAAGAGATTTGCTTGGTCCGCGATGTGAGTAGCATAATGACATGCCCGAGCAGGATGTAGTGGTGACAACCGCAATCATGGAAGCATATGCCCGCTCCGGGCATCTTTACCGTGTGAATGTTTTCGTGGTGTCCTGGAGTGTGTTGGTTCTTGCGTTGAGCTAGATCGAGCGCAGCAAATGGTTGAGTTGATGGAGGGACAAAGTTCTCAGGAACACTGTCCAAAAACATCTCCCTAAAGAAGCCCAACGCTTTGCAAATGTTTCCATTCCGAGCATAAGATTTAGTTTATAACACTTTCGGCAACCTGCGGTTCGGAGCGTAACAGATTTGCCACAAGTTTTGCTCTTCTCTAGATTCCATTTCCAGAAACGCTGAGATATCCTATAAAAATATTCCATGTGAGAACCCGTACTTTTTCGAAATACCAGCGAGTTCCAAGAGACGATGCTGTGGCCTTGCAGGTCCACGAGTCTAAACAAGCTGCTCTCCCCGGAAGTACGGTGTTCCAGGCGTCCAAGCGAGGTCACATTCTTGCAGAAGGCTTGAGTTTGTTTTGTTCGCTGGAGCTTCTTAATCCCAGGTCTATGCACCGCTCTAGCAGAGCTTGGTGCAAGGGAACGCTCGGTGGGGCTTGGACTTAAATATCTCTGGAGAGATTCTTTGTGTTTGTTTTAGATTGATCATTCAATCTTGCAACACAATCCCACGCTGCGCTCGCGAATCTCGATTCCAAGCTGCTGCAAGAGAGAGATCTGCTGAAAGCATTTGGCGTGCAAGATCCTAAAGACTTGGATTGGAACCGATCTCAGATATACACTACGGCGAATGGTCCATTGTTGTAAATTAATCGACGATTTTAGTTGAAGCTTCACAAAGGAAGATTGAAGTTTCATGGCTTGAATTCTTTGAAACACTTCCCAGGGCGAATTCCTCCATCGTTTTTGCACAGCATTGGAGAATTTACGATATTTGAATTCGTCGTGTTTAGATCATGAGCAGGGTTTCTGGTGAGCCGTGTCTGGTGTGACGATCCCACCTGAAGTTACTGTCTGGTAGCTGCCTTGTTCTTTTTTATGGAAGTCTTGGTAATGGCATGGGTGTTTGTGAAGAGCGAAGCCCTCCGATCGAAGAGGTCATCAAGGCAGGCGTGGTTCCTCGATTTGTAGAGTTTTTGAAGCGCCACGATTTCCACCATGTCCATTTTTTTCCTTACGGTGTTTGAGTTTTAATGAGCAGTTCGAAGCTGCCTTGGCTCTTACAAATATTGCGTCCGTGGTTATAAACCATGGAGCTGTGCCTATCTTCGTGCAGCTTCTTTCATCTCCCAGCTTCTTTCTTCTTTCGTCCGCTAGCAGGTGATATTTTCTCTTGTATTTTCAAAGCTTGGAATCTGACATTGCCTGGTACCGCAGGCAGTATGGGCTCTTGGCAATGTCGCTGGCGACTCTCCGAAGTGCCGAGATCTCGTCTTGAATAGCAATGCCATGATGCCGTTGCTAGCACAGCTGAACGAGAATGCGAAGCTGTCTATGCTGCGCAACGCAACATGGACGCTATCAACCTTCTTTCGTGACAAGCCGCAGCCGAACTTTGAGCAGGAGGCATGTCGATACAAATTTTGATCGTTGGTCGGTGTTGTTTCATGCAGTCGAGACCTGCTTTATCTGCTCCAGAAAAGCTGATTCATTCGACTGATGAGGAGTTCTTACTGATGCATGCTGGGCTTTGTCATCCATATCCAATGGCACAAACGATGAGATTCAAGCTGTTATTGAGGCCGGCGTGTACGTCTTGTGAGTTTACTTATGTAAGTCGTGTCTTTAGCTCTGACTTTTAACTGGCCTGACGTTCCTGGTTCCAGGTATCCTTCACCGAATTTTCTCACACTGTAGAGGCTTGATGCATTTACAAAACCGTTCTTGAGTTCTAGGGTTCTGCGAATGCAAGGTGAGATCTGCCACGCTGCCGAAATATTGCGAATGCAGAGTAAGATCTTGGAAATATCAGGCAGATCTGAGGTCCGCCGTGGAAGATCTGTGGCTGGATTGTGCGTCTTCTCCGGCAATCTCTCACGCTAGTTAGTAGACTTGTTAGTCACGAGGACAATACTTACATAATTTCTTTCTATTTCAATTACAAAAGAAATTGAATTTGTTTGTATTCTGGGAATTGACTCGTCCAGGAGGCAAGCGAGTATCCAAGGACAGAAAAAAAAGGGAGATAAAAATCAGTGCGCAACGACATCATGTTGGCTAGAGTCCAAAAGAGGGATCGATGGCCTTCCTGGAAAGCGTCAGTGGTGGACTAGGAGAATTGTCGGCATCACCAATTGTCTCTGTGAGCCCGCTCTATACTTACGACGAAATCACTCTTGTTTTTTGCAAGAAGCAGCCACCATGGAGCTCGTTGCAAAACTGGCTGCGTTTGAGTGCTTCAGCAAACGTGGATGCAGGAACTTGGTCGCTCAACTCTACTACCATGACAAAACTTATGGCGTGATAATACCATGCCAGGTCTGTTCCTGTGAGCAGTGAGATCATTGCACTTTGGTATTGACAGATCAAATTCTGGCACGCTTCTCTCCTTTGGGCAATCTTTGTGAGCAGCTCAATCTGGAAGGAGTGAAAGAGAACCAGGTTCTCTTGCAACAACAACAGCAACAGCTATTTGAAGTCACGAGGACCTCAGACCATCCTAGCTACTGCTGGTGCGAAGTTGGGGACATGCAGGGTCAAGGATGGCAAGCAGCTCATCCCAAAGGTTTGTGGTGGCAGTGAAGATACTCGCAAAGTTGCAGGTGTTGCCATTGTTGCTCAAAATCGAGGAGTGGCTCTGTGTCCCGTAGCTGTTTGTATGTTAGGACAGTTTCAATGTCTTTAGCACATAGTTAACAAGGGTAGTTTGGATCCCTCCCAATTACCAACTTTTGAGTGTAGGTGATGTTGCCATATTCGATAGCGCTCCAGGGGTGTCATCCCATAGCTAGCAATACCAATGAGCCATTGTGGGTTGATGGTCAATAAATAGTGTTGGAATTTTGTGTCATGCCCCTTCTCTAGCCAATGATCTGGGATATCTATGGTATTTTCATGAAGGAGTGTGTCAAGATCCATGCCTAGATTTCTTGTCCAGAAGCACAAATTGTGCCATCAGCCTTTGCTGGTGTCCTCAACAAGGGTGATAAGACATTTATCTTGAGTAGTGTATATGATGTTGAGGATGTATTGCATTATGTTTTTCCATACAAGCCAGATTCCATAACTACAATCCAATCCACTTTGTTGCAACCAAATTCAGCATTCAGGCACCAATGGTTAAATTGTTCCATTTTCTGCTATGTTATTCATGGTAGTCTAGATCACTATCCTCACATATTGTGTATGTGCATCCATAAAGTAAATTTGAGATCACTTTGGAGTGAGTAATATGATCTTGTGGCTGCTTGAATGCATTATTGTCCTAGCCTTCCATAAATTCTTTTGGTGGACCATATACCCAAGGTAATTGTAGTTTTCTATCTTGACTTGGTAATAGAGATCATTATTGGTGGACGGCTAAATACTATAACTTGTTTTTTTGTGGGGTTGACAGATAAACCAATGGTGCAACAGTTGGCATTGGAGACTTTGATGAGTTGTGGAAAACAAGAGCAAGTCATCCACATGTAGGAGGAGGTACAGGCCATGATAATGTCAGATTGTCCCAACACTCCAAGAGTTGGTATAGGCCATTCAACAGCTCTATATAACAATTCTTGTAGAATGCCTAGGAGATCAACTAGTGAAATGCACAATAAGTGTCAAGCAAAGGTGTCCTTTATCCCCACTTTATTTGGATTGTACATTGAGGCATTAGTAGGCACCACAACTGATCACCCCTTTTGCCAATTGGATTAGGGTGTAAAGGATAGGATTTTCTAGTTGAAATAGTTGTTATATTGAATTCTTTTTAGAAGTCCATAGAGTATTAAAATAGTTGCTGCTTCTAGTGTGTCATATGTTCACACATATAATAAGATGATCTACATAACCATATTTAGGTCAAAAGCCAGCCTAGCCAATAGCTTGTTTGGAATTAATCTGGCTCCAAAAGACACGATAATGCTCTAGAATGGTTTCAACTATAATCTTTAATGTGAGATTGTATTCAATCAAACAAGATCATCCCAATAAATGAAACTAGACATATCCACTCCATATGTTATGCAGCACCATGTAACAGTGTCTAACCCAACACTAAAATGTCTATAGTCATTTTGTATAGGACAATAGATCAACTATACACATGTTATATCCATGTGTTTGGTGCAAGAATTAATCTTGCAATACTTACTCAAGGTGATGCAGCCTTGATTGTTGCAAAAATCTTTGTAGGGCTTGAAATAAGAGCACCCAAGTCTATAAGGAGGTGCTAGAGCAAAATGGCCTCATAGCAAACTACACTTTCTACCATATATTCCTCCTTACAACTAAAACATGGCCATCATTGTTTGTTTTTAAGGCTAAAATATAACCTGATTATAATTGGAAAGAGTCTACTTAATCTGAGTCACTAAAGCCTTCTAGTGTGGAGTTTGAGTATCTCAAACTAAAGGATGAAGTACCACATAAGTACCAAAAAATTTATTTTATAGCCATCTAATGTTGTTTATTGATTTGGCTTACCAAGCTTGTGAGATTGGGTTTTATATAGACTATGAGATACATGAGATTGTTGATAAAACTGAAATATAAGATAGTGGCCATCTCTTCTTTTTCTTGCTCTATCAAGGGAGAATTGTCACAAGTGAGTTTCAGACTTGTGAGCATAAGTATTGGTGTAGGTGTACTACACTTTATAGAAAACCATTGGCGAATATCTTTAGTATACTTGCTTTAGTGGAGAACAATAGAGTTATCCTATTGGTTGGGATCTTGAGGCAATAGCATTACTCACATAAATCCTTCATCTCAAAATGAGATGAAAAGATCTTTTTAATCTTAGCTAAAAAACTTATATTGTTGCATATGAGTAAAGAATCATTTACATAAAAAAAATATAAATTATATTTTTCTTAATTGTAATGCATGTAATCATAGGATGAGATTTGGATATACTATCACTGTAAAACTTTAAGGGATAAATAAGTATATAAAACTTTTAATTACCTCTTTTCTAATTGGTTTAAGGGGAGAAAGATAAAGTATGATATATATATTATTGAAGCAAAAGACTTATTTTAGTTTGTAAATTGATTAAATAAGTCTTTAAATATAGTTCTCTTATCTATGAACTTTATATCCTTCTAATAATCCATTTTAACTACTTATGAATAGCCCTTGGCCATAAGAGCCTTGGCTTGTAACAAGAGATTGAACCATCTAGATTTAGCTTGACAGTGGAAATTTATATGGATTTCACTAACTTTTTATCATAAATATGATTATGGGTATTGAAAGTTATCTATTGATAAGTCCTTTTGGATATTCCTCTGTTACTATCACAACAACAAAAGATTAATATTGTTAATTCCCTTTGATAATCCTTTTTATTCAAGTGTTAATAAACTAGACTTAATATCTCACATTAAGCCATCAGTATATTGAAATAATATTAGATTTCATTTGGCTTTGTTTGCATGCTAGTTTTGGTGTTAAGATGCTAAATGCTCTAAGAATGTTTTAATGTTGCTCCATACTCCCAATCCATTGCAACTTGGGTTCTACTCCGTTGCCCTAAGCACATGTGTCTAAGGATTAGATTCCGCTCTATGGCCATTTTATAGTAAATCATTATAAGATAAAAAGTGAAAATCATAGGTGTTGAGTTTTAGTGAATACTATCTAATGAGATTGGGCAACTAATATTATTGCATACGCAGAGATGAAAATGATGATTTGAATGAATTTACACATACACACACACACACACACACACACACAGATATATATATATAGACTTTTTGGGAGGTTACCTAGCCCAATACTACCCAGTTTAATATTACTCAAACCTAAGGGTATTTAACCCTAAGTATATCAAAACTTTTAATCAATTAGAAAATAAGATACACTTTTATTCATGGCCTATCTCGAGTTTTTTTGTTTTATTACTTATAATCCATTATGTTTCTCTATAAGTTCATACCCCTATGAATAGAAGTTAAAAATTATAACTCTCTTGAGAGCCCCAACCGGCCCAAATTAGACTACCAATGTAAATCTCAATATATGGTGTGATTTCTTATAAACAACTAATGTTCCTAAGGACAATTTTAGGTAAGTTAGTACTTAGAAATAAAAATGTAAATAATTCATAGAATGTGTGAAGTCAAAGTGGCATAACAATAATATAGTTTTGAAGCTTGCTATGGGGCAAGGCTATCAAAGTTGGGGAAATAGTTCCCAAGTGTTTAAAAAGATAGCTTTAAATAAAAGTTGATGTTTAAAAAATTTCATACTTATGAATAAAACTATATTATGCTGGTTGCTAAGCAAAATTGACAAGTTAGAGGAACAAAGACTCTAATTGAAGATGTTGACTTCAAAAGGGATGACTTATGGGGCCAAGTATGAAGGAGTCTATGCATGATCATAGGTTAATTAACTAGCTTGTCAAGTGAGAGGACTTGGAAGCTCAGAAGAACTAGGTTCCTTAACTGTGATCTGTAATGTATATTGAGTATAAGTTAATACATTAGCATAAGGAGTCACACTAGGCATCCTAGAAGATGCCGTCCGTAAATGCATGTACAAAAGTTAAGTTTGAGTCTAATCCTCTAGTGCTTGGGTTTATGTCCCAACTCACAAGTGGGGGATGCCTTAAAATTGTGATACACGGTTAAAATGTTTAGTGTGAAAACCTGATTTATTTAATTTAAATGCTTTAGTGCAAATGGCACCAAGGATGAGTTGAATGGGATAGGAACACTTATTTTTGGTTACTATGAACCCTTGGTTGAAAGGGCTAACTTAGGTGCACCGCTAAGTGTGGGGATGCCCTCAAGATTATGGTCAACAACTTAAAAGTTTGATAAACCTAATATTTATTGGTATACATGTCCACGTGAGATCACTAAGTGATCCCATGGCCAAATAAAGATGAGCTCTTTGTTAGGTTAAGGAATAAGTTTTTTAATTCAAAATGTTAATTTGAACTATTGATAATGGTGTGACTTGGTCAAGATGACCAAATAGAAAAAACATATATGGAGGTATTGATCCTATATTGCTTGGTGTAATAATTAAAGGATGGAAACAAAAAACTAATAGCCGAGAATGGGCTATAGAAATTATTAAAAGGAATCCAAATGACAAATTAGGTGAAGAACACTTATATAGTGCATGCTAATATATTGTGGAAAAAGAAATATATTTCTAAAGATGGGATTCCCAAATGCTCTAATTTGACAAAAGTAAAAGCTCCAAGAGATAAAGCAACAAGATAGTGAAATAATAAAGCCATAAACAACTCTAATGCAAATTATAAATAAGTGGAACTTAGTGCCTAGGGTGGCACAAAATAAAAGAGAGAATGATAGTGCCTTTAAGTAAAAAACTTCATAAAATGGGGAAATGAAGTTTGTGCAGTATATACAATGTAAAATGTTAGAAACACCTAAGAAATTAACTCAAGAAGTTAATATTAAAGTTCCAAAACATGATAGTTATGTTAATAGAGATCAAGAATGCTCTAGAATGAGTAGTAAGATTGACATAGAGACCCTTAACTAATTAGAAAATAGATTATTTATTGGCTTTTTCCCTCTATATTTGAACCTTTATAGATCACTTTTTGAGTTATTTTCTTTAGTTATTTACAATTTGATTGCTATGGCTTCGTATGCATCTTTTAAGTATAGATTTTAATATATACCATTTTATACTATATTATATAAGCTTTTGATTGGGCTCATAGATGAATTTGAGATATATCATTTATATGAGTTTATGCTTGGGCTTGTGAGTAAAGCATATTAGCAACTTAAAATTATACTCTGAGTTGGCAGGATTAATGTTAACTTATCAATGGTTCATATTACTGTGGGTAAAAGTAAACCTCTTATAGATTTGCTATGAGTGGCAAATAGACTAGTTTATAATTGTTTAGCATAACACTAGTAGTCATTGTCATGCTTTTTCATAAATTTTTCTTAGGTTAAACTAAAGGTAGTGTGAACACAAATTTAAGGTTTCAAATTTGAAACAAAAAAAGAATCATTAAGGATGAAAGATCAATTATGTAAATCATTTTCTCTTTACTGAGAGATAATTTGCAACAAGGTGTAATATTATTGTTTTTTTACATCATGCAATCAAGAGTCTTTTTTAATGCATATTAGTTATGATGGTTTTACAAGTGGTGAATTGTGAAATAAATAATGGTGAAACACTAAAATTTATTATTGTAATACTTAATTCTTTTCCAGAGAACTTTGTTATTACTCCTTAAGTAGTTTAGTGTTAGATTAGTTTTGAGTTTTGTCAAAAAAAGAATAGCATAAACTTGTTTATGTTGTGAATGAAGTTATTATAAATCTTTATAAGTGAAATATGACATTTATGTTGCATTTTATTGCTTAGATTTGACACTTAATACTATAGTAATGCAAGGCTTGAAGCATATGCCTAAGTAGGGGATATTTCCTCAACAGTCTTAACACAACATCTAGAATTTGCTGGCTATTTCAAAAAGTATGGGTGTCAAGAATGGTCATGGCAAAAATGTAATCTCAGTGTTTTTGGAAATGAAATCTAGAGGAATTCTTCTAGACTCCGTCACTTAGAAAAAACTTTGCAAAGCTGGGTCTCTTCTTGTGGCAAATCTGATTATGAGAAACTGTTGGAAGCATGACATCAACATGATGGTAGCTATTGAATGTATGGAACATGCTCTGAATTGTGGGCTGCCGATGTGTGTTTTTCTCAAGGTTTGTTTGTACCACTGTGCCTTGGAATGCCGTGATTCAGCATATGCTCGAATGGAAATATTTGCAAAGTGTTGGGCTTCTTTATGGACATGTTTTTGGACAGTGTTTCTCCACACATTCTTAGTTCTCATTCATTCATTCATATTCATTCATAAGTTGTTTATATTTATACAGTGTTTTGCCAAGTGAGGTTTTATTCTTAGTTCTATGCAGCCATGGAGGCTTGGTTCAGAAGGCTTGAGTTTGTTTTGTTCAGGCTCATGTGTAGCAGAGCTTGGTGCAAGGGCTGGATGGGGAACGGTTGTTGCAAGTGAAGAAAATATTGGGGCTTGGACTTTGGCATTGGCAGCATTTATTAGTGAGTGTAGACAGTGCTAAATATGCTCTTAATTTCAGATGCTTTGTGTAGATAATTATGTAAATTCTAGTTATATTAAAATCGATTCATACCTAGAAGGGAAAACAAAAATGACTTCTATATTGAAGAGTTGCTTGATCAATAGATTGGGAAGCCTCAAAGTGAAAGCTCTGGATGGCAATGCGAATGAGGAGCCAAGAAAAGTGGAAATTGTTCCCGAGGGATGGCAAATCTTGAAGCCCATTCCCGAGATCAACAACCTTGGCTCTGCTTCGTCATCCAAAGGGATTGGCATTGGAACTCCAGTAGTAGTCACTGAGGCTCCTCAAATCCTCAAGACTGCCGAGCCAATGCCAATGCTGCGCAAAAACGATGGAGTAATTCGCCCTGGGGATGTTGGCAGGTAAATCTCTACCACAAATTCTTTTTCGTACTCAGGGAAAACTGTGCAGGATAATTGATAGGAGACCAAAGAATGTCTGGGCTGTGAGGTTCGCTATCGGAGCTTATCTAATCGATGGGAAGTGTTTCAAAGAATTCAAGCCATGAAATTTCAATCTTCCTTTGTGGAGCTACAACTAAAATCGTTGATTAATTTACAACGGACCAATCATGGTAATATATCTGTGATCGTCTTTGTCAGGTTTCCACACAGATTAAACGGGATCTCTTGTCATGCCTCGGGATCCATTGATTCGCAGGTAAGCTATGAGCTGGCCGTGTTTTTTTTAGCATTTCTTTGACGGGTTGGATCATCCACCTGCCAAATGCTTCCAGCAGATCACCTCTTCCAGAAGCAGCTTCAATCTCAACCAAACACAAAGAATCTAAACCCCGGAGATGCCCGATGCGACCTGGGGCTCGTTGATCTTTTGGGCTCTCATACCTTTCAGAGAAAAGGTATAAAAAGGTATGAAAAGGTATTAAACCAGTCGATTTGTGGAGTTTTTCAAGCTTCAGGTAAGTCTATTTTTTACAAAAGGTGTTTGGGGTCGTTAATTCGAGTAATGGGCTCTTACGAATATTGCGTCTGGCACTTCCGATCACACAACGGTCGTTATAAACCATGGGGCTGTGCCTATCTTAGTGCATCTTCTTTCATCTGCATGTGAGGATGTCCGGGATCAAGTAATTGTTTCTTTTCGCAGTTTTAAAGCTTGGAACCTTGGAACCTGACATTGTCTCGTACTACAAGCAGAATGGGCTCTTGGTAATGTCGCTGGCGACTCTCCAAAGTGCCGAGATCTCGTCCTGAATAACAATGCCATGATGCCTTTGCTAGCACAGCTGAACGAAAATGCGGAGCTGTCTATGCTGCGCAACGCAACCTGGACGCTACCAAACTTTTGTCGTGGCAAGCGGCAACCAAACTTTGAGCAGGTATGCATGTGGATCCTTTGTAGGCATGTCAATACAGATTTTGATTGTTGGTTGGTGTTGTTTCTTGCAGTCAAGTCCTGCTTTATTCATTCAACTAATAAGGTAGTTGAAGTGGTGTGGATACTCCTCTTCATTGGAAATCTATTGTTAGTACTAAAACAAAAGAGAAAAGGGCCCAATCTCCAAGGGCTTCACTCTCCAAGAAGGATGAGTGAAAGAATGTTGTGAATTGATAAGAAAATGATGAATGGAGATGGAGATCCACAATTCAGATTCCCCTCTTTAAAAGGGTAGTAGTTTTAATTGCCAACATATGCTATATGCTGTGCATGATTTAATCTGCATGATCTAATATAGCCTTGGGTTCAAGGTTGGAGTCCCTTGAGCCTGGGTTTTTGGTTGATACATTCTACTCCCTTGACAAAATTAGACACCATCCTCAGCATGAACATAGTTAGTCTCCATTGCTTGTTATTGCTGTTGCTCAAGTTGATAGAAGCGATGCTTCAATTGCGAGAGTGTAAACTTGTGATTGGGGACACTGTCTAGTGGATCTGTCCCATCTTCCTGGAGCTCAGCTACCTATTGATCTTGTTTGACTTGTCTTAATGGAAGATCAATGATGGAGATTGGTGATGAAGTTAACTCAAGTTTAACTATTGAGATCTGCTAAGGTGGCGTTGGTCCACCAGTAGCTTAGGACTTAGAGATTTTTGCTATTGTTTGTTGCTAAAGTTGGTGGATGAGTTCGTGTTGAGTCAAATTGAGTTGTGTCAAACTGAGTTGAGTTAAATTTTGTCTGCCAAGGTGATTGTCGATGGTGTTTGTCAGTTTGGGTCGGAAATTTGCTAAGGTGCTAATGCTGAACATGTCAATGTGATATGGTTGAAGTTTGTTGAGGTTGAAGTCTTCGGTGAGTGTGCTGACTTTGGCAGTGCCATTGGGGTAGAGTGTAATGATTTTGAAAGGTCCTTGCCAGTTGGTGTGGAGTTTTCGGCCAAGTTTGCCGATGGGTCCTTGGTACCTGAGAACATGATTGTCAATGCTATATCTTGGAATGTTGTGCTAGGATGCTTGTCGGTTGTGTCGAGCTTTTCTCTGTTTTTGGATGGCGTGAAGTGTCCAGAGGGCGTTGAGTCAAAGTTCATCGAGACGTTTGAGTTGCTGAAGCCTTTCTCGAATTGCGTGTCATGTGTCGAGATTATACTTGACGGTGACTTGCATGCTTGGGATGATGAACTCAATTGGCGTGATGGCTTCTGTTCCGAAGGCAAGTTTGAATGGCATCATGTCGGTGGTGAATTTATATGCAGTTTGATAGGCCCAAAGTACATCAAGAAGTTTGTCGTCTTAGTCTTTGCTGGAATCGTTGATGACTTTTTTGAGGATGGTCTTCAGTGTTTTGTTCATTGCTTCTGCTTGACTGTTGACTTGAGGATAGTATGGTGTCGACGTTTTGTGTCAAATTTTGAACTCGGTGGTGAGATGTTTGATCGTTTCATTGATGAAGTGGGTGCCTCTGTCGGTGACGAGTTCGAGTGGTGTGCCGAAACGAGTGATGATATTTTCATAGATGAAGGTTGCTGTTGCTTTCGCTGTGGCGTGTCGGAGAGGTATTGCTTCAGCCCACTTGGTAGTGTAATCGGTGGCGGCGACGATGTATTGCTTTTGTTGACAAGTGCTGACTTGGGGTCCAATGAAGTCAAGTCCCCATTTTTGAAATAGTGCCATCGGGAATGTTGGGTTGAGTTGTTGAGTCTGAGTTTTCGGTGGTAATCAGTGTTGTTGACATGTGTCGCAGCGTTTGCAGAATTCTTCAGTGTCGTGCTAAAGTGTTGGCCACCAGAGGCCGGCTTGAAGAATCTTCCAAGTTGTGGTGTTGGCAGCAAAGTGTCCACCAGAATGTCCATCGTGAGCTTCCTTGATGATTTGAGTTGTGCTTGGCGGCTTGATGCATCAATGCCGAGTTTGTAGAGAGTGCCTCCGATGACTGAGTATTGGTGGGTTTTAGCAACAAAAGTCTTCTTTTGGTCGGACGTGGTGTCCTGATCTGGAACTTTTGCTGAGTTCAGGTAACTGAAGATGTTCGAGCCAGGTTGCCAGTATTGAAACTTGGAATAGGTTTGAGTCAGGTAAGTCATCAGTGAGTCTTTCAGGTTTGTCGCTAGTGGTGATCCGACTGAGGTAATCTGCTTGCTCATGATTTTTGCCGGGTTTGTGGATGATCTCAAAGTTGTATTCTTGTAGTAAAAGGAACCATCTTGATATTCGACCAGATAGTATCAGCTTGTTGATGAGGTAAAGGAGTGCCTTGTGGTCGACAAAAAGGACGACTTTGGTTGACAGTATGTAGTGTCGGAACTTCTGAAGTGAGTAGATCATGCCGAGAGCTTCTTTCTCTATGGTGGTGTAATTTCGTTCAGTTGGGTTGAGTAGTTGGCTGGCATAGTAGATCGGTTGATCTCATTTGTCATGTTGAGTTTGGCTCAGAAATGAGCCAGTGGCGATGTCAGAAGTGTCGACATGAATGTGGAACTCTTGTGTCCAGTCAGGTTTGGCAAGGATCGGTGCTATTGTTAGTTTGAGTCGGAGATTTTCGAATGCTTGTTGCTGTTCGGATGTCCATGTTCATTGGGCATCGTGCTTCAGTCCATCGATGAGTGGTATGGCGATGTGAGCATGCTTGTGGATGAAGCATCGGTGACATCTGACTTTGCCAAGGAAACATCAAAGTTCTTTTTGATTCTTCGGCGGTTCGAGTTTGGAGATGACGTCGACTTTGTCTTTGTCGATGAGAATGCCGTCTTTGCAGACAATGTGGCCGAGAAGTACTCCAGATTTGACGAAGAAAGTGCATTTGTTGGGGTTGAGTGCTATGTTGTTCTCCTCGCACTTGTTGAGGCATTTCTCAAGGCATTCAAGATGTCGATCATGAAGTCGGTGAGGTAGTCTCAGAAAGTGTTAGTGACGAGCCTTTGGAAGGTAAATGGGGCGTTGCAGAGTCCGAAAGGCATTTGTCAGTATGCATAGGATCCCCAGAGACTGATGAATGCTGTCTTGTGCTGATCTTCTTCAGCAATGTGAATTTGGTTGTAGCTGGAGAAACCATCGAGGAAGGAGTACATCTCGTGTCCGGTGACTGCGTCAAGAACTTCATCGGTAAATGGTATCAGGAAGACATCTTTTTTAGTGGCGTCGTTGAGCTGTTTATAGTTGATGCAGATTTGAAGTTTGCCATTTTTCTTTGGCACAACCACTAGTGGGGAAAGCCAGATTGGATTCTGAATTGGGTAGATGTACTTGACTTGGAGAATCTTGTCAAGTTCTTTCTTTACTTGTTCCATCAGATTCAGATTCATCCGGTAGGCTGCTTGTCTTCTCGGTTTTGAGTCTGGAAGAAGAGTGATGGTGTGAAGGCTGAGTTTTGGCGAAACTCCCTTAAGGTCTTGGTAACTCCAAGCGAACAAGTGGTTTTTTCTTTCGGAGAAGTTTGATGCCTTTGTCTCGAAAACTTGCCAAGATGTCGGTGGCGAGTACAATGTAGTGTTCGTTGCCGTTGTTGGCCAGGCTGACTTTTTCAAGTTTTTGGTTCGCTAGAATTGACGGAATGTAGGCAACTTTGTTGTGGTTGTCGACTGTGAATGCTGGTAGCACTTTGAGTTTTGTATCTCGAGTGACTGGATTTTTCAGTGCTGATGTAATTAGTGGTCATTTTCATTGGAAGTCGGTGACGATTCAGAATAGGTCAATCTCGGCCAAAGGTTCGAGATTGGGGTAGGCTTTGAGAATTTGTTGTTCTTCATAGTCGTCAAGGCCATCTTCAAGATTATATTCTTCCAAGTCAATAGGTCGGTTGTGGCTGGACAGTGATTTGGTCGCTTTTGTCGACATGGTTGTCGGGCCATCCGGTGCTCGAAGGATAAGATTGTTGTTGGGCCAGTCTTGATAAACTTGGGTGGTTCAGAGCCAAGGTTGACTGAGGAGAATCAAGTATCTGTCAGTCTGCTCTAGTAGTTTGAAGATGACATAGTTGACTGATATTTCGATACCTTGAATGGTGGTGTTCACTTTTCGGATGATGCCTTTGGGTTGCACAGATTGGTGGTCGGCCATTAAAAGGTGCCGGGTGGATTGGGCCAATGTTGGGCTGTTGAACAAGACTTTCTTCAATAATATTGATGCTGGAGCTGCCGTCAATTATGGCTCTGCGAACAAGGTGTTTGTTGAGTCTTAGGTCGATTGTCGGAACATCATTGTCGCAATTGCCTGGTTGAATCTTGGTTTGAAATGTGTCAACAGCTGTCCATGTCGGGTTGAGTTTGGGTGAGTCTGTCAGAGTGTTGGTCAGTGCAGATGTCAGATCAGTGAGCTGTTTTGTGAGGTAGGGTGCAATCTTCAGCAATTGGCCGATGGTGATCTGAATATTTTGGCTGAGGGTAGTCTCTGCTACTTCTTGGATTTCCTTGAAGTTTGCTAGATTGTGTTCTGGTGTCGATGTCGATGTCGGACGATTTGTCTGTTGGTTTTCTGGTATTGAGTCTTGGCATTGTTGTAAAGCTGGTGATGGTTGAGCTTCCTTATCGGAGTCTAAAATCACTAACTCGGGTGGTTGTAGAGCAAGTTGACGTTGTATCTTGGTGGCTAACTTCTGCTTTTTTTTCCATTCCTAGAGTTTTATCGGGCTCTCCGAGCCCTTCTCTTAATGATCTCCAGAATTGCTGTCCGATTGTTTTTCTGCTTGAATTTGTACTCGGGTTTGTATTGCCATGACTTGAGGATCGGAGTCATCATTGTCGGCATAAGGTAGTTTGTCGGTCTTGACCATCCTTGTTGTTGGTGGTTGCTGCTGGTTCTGATCTTGTTGTTGAGGAGGTAGTGGACCAAGTCTTGACGGACCTCTTTGGTTTTGAAGTTGAGGTTGCCATGGCCGGTTGTTGTAGTTGCCTTGGTAGCCCTGGTCTTGATAACCTTGGCCTTGGTATCTTTGGTTCTGGTATCTTGGGTATTGTTGGTATCCTTGGTTGTAGTTGTCTCGGTTTACTAGGTAGTTCCGGTTCGGCAGGTATTGTCGATCATTGTAGTTGTTACTGTAGCCATTGTTGTAATTGTTGTAGTTGTTGCAGCAAGGTTGATCATTCCATTGTCGACTCTGTTGTTGGAAGTTGTTTCTCGGCAGTCTCTAGTTTGTCGGAGGTGGTGCCGGGTAGTTGTCGAAGTATTGATTTGGATATGGTTGTCGAAACTGCTGTCAGGGATAGTTTGAGACTTGTCGAACTTCTGGAGAATTTTGAAATCTCCAAGTCTTGGCATCATGACTTTCTTTGGCACAGATCTGGCATTTGGAGATTTGGAGCTTGCAGTCACTTGCTGGATGTTCTTTGTTCTTGCACTTAGTACACCAAATTCCAGATTGAAATTCTTTGATGTCGGCCTTGACTTTTCCCTTGAGCTTGTTGATTGTTTTCTTGAGTTTCCGAAGTTTTGACTTGGTGCTCTCTCCGAGTTCATTGTCGGAGTTGTCGTTGGAACTGCTATCAGAATCTGAGTTATCTGTGTTGTCAACTTGTGCTGTCATTTGTCGAGCTTGAATGTCTTGAAGGGCTCTTGCTAGTTCAAGGTAAGTGGTGACATTGATGTGTGTTGCCACTTCTCAGAGGGATCGTTGTAGGCCTTGCATGGACCACTGGTAAAGTAAAGTTTCGGTGGCACTATTTCTGCATTTGTTGAGTGAAGGTTTCATTGACTTTGAGTGAGGGAAGACTTGAATCGGTCAATGAGCTTGAGTGTGAGGTCGTTGAAACTTGTATTTTGAGGAAGCGTTTGAGCCCATTCGTTGGCTCTCTTTCGAAGGGTACATTGAAAGTAGTATGGGAGTTCGGTCGTCTGGCTGTTGATGCAGATTGCTTCTCGGAACTATTCCACATGTTTCTCAGCATCTTCTGACTTCAGACCATGAAATAGTGGATAGGAGACATGTCTTCTAATAGGTATGTTAGCGATGGTGGTAGTGACTGCCATTTGCTGTTGGTATTGTCGAGGTTGTTTTGTCGGGTTCTCACTGTGGAGTCCGAAGGTGATTTGTAGCAAGGGGTTGTCGGGGTCGACAGCAAAGTCAGTGTAGGAGGAAGCTGGGGAATTGTTGTTGTTGTTTAGTGGACTCTCCTCTGTTTTGTCTTCTATGTTGGGACTGTTTTCGGGTGTCTCGTTGGCATCGGGCTGCTTGCCAGTGTTGATCTCCGGAAGATGCTGCTCAAACTTGTTGTGGACGTACTTGTTGGAGTTATGTTGTATTGGTTGTGGTTGTTCTTCTAAATTGTCAAAGAGTTCTTCAAATGTATAGTTGTGTGGTGATTGTGGTTGCAGTGGAAGATTGTTGTCGTCGATGATTGGTTTGTCGATCTCGTTGTTGTTGGATGATTGTAGCTGTTCGGCAGCTCGGTCTGAGTTGTTGACTTACTCGTCAAGTGCTTGACTATTGGACGATTCAGGTTGTTCTTCTTTACCGCTGTTGACTGGGTATATCGGAGTGCGACTGTAGTGGGTGAAGTCAAGTTCTTGTCTTGTCGGTGCATTGAAGTTGAAAGCATGTTCAAAAGGTCTTGCTGATAGCGAGCTTTGGTAGATGTTGAACGCAAATGTGGGATATATTGGTGTTGTGAAGATCGGTCGGTATGGCGAAAATGGTGCCGGTCTGGTGAAGTCTGTGAAGCTGGGTAGGAAACTTGGTCGTTTGTCGTTGAATGTACCTTTGAAGTGGTTGTATGCTGCTTGAAAAATGTTTTGTTGCTCGGGCATAGTCTGTGTCGACTGCTCGAATGTTTGGTCAGGCTCAAGCACTTCGGTGGGTGCCGTCAAGGGTGCTGCCGGTGGTGTGTCCAGTGGTGTTGTGTAGTTGTTGTATTCTTCACAAATGTCCGAGACTGGTTCATTGGAGTTAGCTTGCAGTAACAATTTGTGTCGGATGTAATTCTCTCTCTTGGAGGGTTTGATAACTTAATTCAACTTCTTTTGGTCTTGCTTTCTCTTTATTTCTAAATTCTTCAAATCTCTATCTAAACATTGGATAAGCCGTTGTCGGTCTTCTTCCGACTTGCTGGATGTTCTTCTTGGTTTTGGATACATGCATTCGTCTACTTGTTGTCATTATCGGATTCGCATCCGCAGTTAGTCATGCAGTTCTGGCAGAACTTTGAGAAGACTATTGGCGGGCTGATTGTTGATAAAATTGTCAGGAATCTGGTAATGACAGATTTGGTCGACTTGTTTCTTGAGCTTGTTTTTTGTCGACAGTGGTGCGTGTTGGGTTGGGTTGTGTTGGGTGGTGGTTAGTTGAGTTGTGTTGGGTCGAGTTGGCTGGCGCAGTATGCAGACTGGTCTTCCACTTGCTGGTGCTGAGATGGAGTTCGATGAAGAGTTTCAGATACTCGGGTTTGTCAGGAATGATTTCTTCAATAATGTCGTCGAGTTGTTCGAGTCCGGATTGGGCGATGGCATGATTGGTGAGAGTTGTTGTGGTGAACGTGTTGACTTCAAACCAAGTTCGGACTGTCATTTCGGTACTGAGCTGCTGACTCTGTTAGAGGGGTTGTCGAAAAATCAGTGGTGCGTTGTGAAGTTGTCCCTTGACAAGTTCTCCAATACCAGGTAGTAGTGTGATGGGTTTGTCGTTGGTGTAGGTTCTGAGGATGTGCTTCGATATTTGGAGTGGGCACAGGAACTGGAATTGTGTCGGAGTGCTAGGATTGTTGGGTCGACGACTGCCCGGAAGAGGGGTTTGTTTTGGCAGTGATGTTGGTTTGTGTCAAATGCACTAGTTGAGTTCTTGAGCTTGGAGTGTGTGGTCTTTTGCTCAGAATGGAGTTTGCCAATGAAGTGGCCGAGGGCGTCCGCTGATGAAGGTGCTGGTGATTGGAGTTTCTTGTCAAAGAGAGTTGTTGGTGTTCTTTGTCGGTGATTGGACTTGGAGATCTTGAGAGAGAGCTTTCAGATTCTTCAAAGATCTCCTCTGGGAAGTGTCTACCTCTACTGCGTTGGGTGGCGACTGCTTGGATGCTGTTGATCCATGTTGGTGGTGGCATTGGGTTGTGGAATCTAGGTGAATTTTGGCAAGTTGGGTAGATTTCTAGATCATTCTTGCTATCTATGCATAGAGAATGGAGAAAGAATGGAAGAATTTGTGAACTTGAAGGGGAATTCAGAGGTTATGGTCGCCAAATGAAATGGTGTGGATACTCCTCTTCATATTGTCAATAAGAAAACAAAAGAGAAAAGGGCCCAATCTCCAAGGGTTGAGAAGAAGGATGAGTGAAAGAATGCTGTGAATTGATAAAAAATGATGAATAGAGATAGGGATCCACAATTTAGATTTCCCCCTTTGAAAGGCTAGTAATTTTAACTACTAGCATATACTATAAGACTAGTGTATCAACCAAAAACCCACGCTCAGGGAATTTCAATTTTGAACCCAAGGTTGCATCGGAGCCATAGATTAGATCATGCACAACATAATGCAATTGTACAAACGATGAGATTAAAGCTGTCATTGAGGCTGGTGTGTGTCCATGTCTTGTGAGTCTACTCATGTAAGTCATGTCTTTGGCTGTGACATTTAACTAGCCTGACATTCTTGGTTCCAGGTATCCTTCACTGAATGTTCTCATTCCTGCTCTTCGTACGGTGGGAAACATTGTGACTGGTGACGATGTCCAAACGCAGGTAAACTTGAAACGGAACATCCTAGATGTTTCTTACGCTTGCCTTTAAATTTATTTCAGTTCATCATAACAATGGTGCGTTGTTACATCTTCTCACCAATGTTTACAACAAGAAGGATGCTTGCTGGACAATCTCGAGCATCACCGCCGGCAACAAGGACCAAATTCAGGCCGTCATTGAAGCCAACATCATTCTGCCTCTTGTGGAACTTCTTGCCAACGCCGAGTTTGACATAAAGAAAGAGGCAGCGTGGGCCATTTCCAATGCAACCTCTGGCGGTACACATGAACAAATCAAGTAGGCTGTCATTGCGCTGAGACGCAGTATCTGACTCTGGAGACGCAGGTATCTCGTGAACCAGGGATGCATCAAGCCTCTATGCGACCTCCTCAACTGTTCCGATGCCAAGATCATTGTGGTGGCCTTGGAGGGCCTAGAAAACATCCTCACGGTCTGCGAGACGGAGAAGGACCCGGGAAACACTGGCTCCATCAACATCTACGCCAAGTTCATGGACGAGGCGGAGGGCCTGGAGAAGATCGAAACCCACGATAACAACGAGATATACGACAAGGTGATCAAGATCCTCAACAGCTACTGGGTGGAGGAAGACGAAGAGAACGTTGCTCCTGGCGTAGCTCCAGCGCCCATTTGCATTCGGGAATCAGCCTACTGTGCCGAGTGGTGGCTTCAATTCCGGTTGAGGTATGCTATTTCTTTTCTGGATCTCTCGAAGTGACCGACTTGGTGCAGAAGACCATCTTAAATCTCGATCGAGTCGAGGGGGGAGCAGCATCCGCGATCTGTGGCAGACGAAGCTGTGCTAGTGTAAAGTCGAGTTGAGTTTGAGCTAGTCGATGGTCGGCAAGCTTTTTGCAGACCCGCCGGGGGCAGGATAAGGTCTTGTAGAACAGCAGCAAGCTCTTGCTGTCTCGTATTTGTGTTGTCTTTCTTTAGCCGGACGTGCTAAATGCGGTGGCGTCCTTGCCATTACAAGGAAAGAGTCTGTTACAAATTCGATGTATGCAAATATTGAATGAATGAAATGAATAATGTCTCCAAGCTTATAGCTTCTTGCAACTGTTTGGAGGATGCGAAGGCTTTGCATGGACAAGTTGTGAGGCAAGGTTTGGATCGCCAACTTTTCATTGGCACTGCACTTGTAAGAATGTACGGGAGATTGGGCTGCGTGGAAGAGGCTAGGCGGAGTTTTGAAAAGATGCCGGCGAGAGATGCTGTGGCCTGGACTGTGATGCTCTGGGTATATGCCCAGGCAGGGCATCTTGAGGAATGTAGGAGGACGTTTTATAAGATGCCCAGGCAGGACGTGGTGGCCACGAATGTGATGATCCGAGCTTATGCCCAACACGGGTGTATGAAAGAAGCAAAAAGACTGTTTGGAAATATGCTTGAACCGAGTGTGATGTCGTGGAACTCTATGATTTCTGGCTACTGCTTGAGTGGGTCTCTGGTAGAAGCCCGAGAGATGTTTGATCGAATGCCTGCGAAGGACGTGGTGACATGGACGATACTGTGCCGTAGCTACGCGCAGCATGGATACATTTGTGAGGCAATGAAGCTATTCGAACACATTCCAGAGAAAAATGTTGTTTCATGGAACTCTTTAATTTCTGCTTTTGCCGAAACGGGGAAATTGCAGTACTGCGTCGTCTTGTTCGAGAGGATGCCCCAGAGAGACATTGTGTCGTGGAGCATCTTGTTTTGGGCATTTTATCAATATTTTGAAAATGTTGAAAATGCAGAAAAAGTTTTTAATGACATGCCCGAGCACAATGTAGTGGTGACAACCGCGATCATGGAAGCATATGCCCGGTGCGGGCATCTTTACCGTGTGGAAGAAATGTTTTCATATATGCCGTTTCGAAGCGAGGTGTCTTGGAATGTGTTGGTTCTCGCGCTCGTCCAGAGTGGCGAGCTAGATCGAGCACAACAAACGCTTGAGTTGATGGACGGACAAAGTTCTCACGTCTGGAACACCGTACTTGCGGGGAGAGCTCGAGAGAACCAGATTGAGAAGACCTTTTACTTGTTTAGACTCATGGACCTGCAAGGGTTGAGAGCCGATCACGTAACATTTGCGAGCGTTTTGGGTGTTTGTGAGACTATCTCGTCTCTGGAGTTGATCCGCACGGAGGTCACCAGCATTGGAATTGAAACAAATGTGGTTGTTGCGACGGCCTTGATTGATGCTTATGGTAGGGTCGGAATGGTTGATACTGCGAGGAATTGCTTTGATAACATTGCTCCAAAGGACTTGTTCGTGTGGACTGCGATGCTTGGGGCATATACTAAGGTAGGGGATATTTCCTCAGCAGTCTCCATGTTTGAGAATATGCCCCAGCACAGCATCATCTCTTGGAACTCGCTTCTTTCCACGTATTTGAACGCTGGGTATTTCGAAAAAGCACAGGTGTTGCTCGACACAGCTCCCGAGCGCCATGTTTCAACATGGAACGTTTTGATTGGATCATGTGTCAAGAATGGTCGTGCCGAAGATGCAATCTCAGCGTTTCTGGAAATGGAGTCTAGAGGAATTCTTCCAGACTCTGTCACTTGGATACAACTTTGCGGAGCTGGGTCTCTTCTTCACCAAAGCAAACTTGTGGCAAATCTGATTACAAGAAATTGTTGGAAGCACGACGTGATGGTCAATACTGCAGTTATCGACATGCATGGGAAATGCTCCGAATTAGAGGCTGCCGAATTTGTGTTTAGCACAATGCCTGTTTGTACCCCTGTGTCTTGGAATGCTGTGATTGCGGCCTATGCTCGGAATGGAAACATTTGCAAAGCGTTGGGCTTCTTTAGGGAGATGTTTTTAGACAGTGTTCCTCCAAACGAGGTCACATTCTTAGTTCTCATGAATTCATGCAGCCATAGAGGATTGGTCCCTGAGGGCATGAAATTGTTTTATTCCCAGGAGCTTCTTAATTCCAGGTCTATGCATCACTCGTGTGTAGCAGACCTTAGTGCAAGGGCTGGACGGGTAATGCTTGATGCAAGTGAAGAAAATATTGGGGCTTGGACTTCGGCATTGGCAGCATTTATTCGCCAAGGGGACTACATGAATGGGGTGGATGTGATCAAACGTATTGTAACACTAGGTAATGCTAAATATGCTCTGTTAATCTCAAATTTTTATGCTTTGTGTAGATAAATCATTCATGCTAAGGGCAGGTTTGATATATAATGTATAAACATTTATTGACTTTATACAAAAGAACATAAGTTTTATTTATGATTTTTTGCTTAGGGGTTTAAAGAATATACCTAAAGTATCGGTTTTATCTTAAAATATCTAAAGCATGTTCTAAGGATATTCCTTAATTCTCCAGTAAGTTTATGTTAATATGTGTGACACATGGATTTTATGTCCTGCATTTCTCTTCTCTTCTAGGTGTGGCAGCATCTCCCACCAAGCAACTAGCCAAGGGGAATGACAACCACTCACCATGCTAGGCTTAAGAGGCTTGTACAAATGTGCCAAATAGTCAAACTCAACCCATTTGCCCACCTGTCCATAGAATATCCTAAATCTTGGACCACCTCCAAGAAATGTAGAAGTAGCTACAGCAAAGGATGCTAAGCAAATCTAAGGCTACTCAACTCACTCATTAGCTAGAAATACCAATTCGTTGAGTTAAGAGCCCTAATTCCTTATTACACTGCACAAAAGGAATCTTGTGTGAGAGAGGATGATACAATGAGTTCAAAGGGGAGGGGACAGCTTGGGGCCACCATATTTCCACTGGCCAGCCGCAAACCACCATAAAATTGGTAGAATGGGGGCTCTAAAGTGTTGGGTAAGTTATAATTGTCCCCAATTACCCCACTATCACATACCCTTGTAAGAAAAAGGCCAAGAACACTCTTATCAGATCTGCTTAGGGCCATTGCATTGCTGTCATTTGGCTATAAGGCACACTCTCTTGCTCCAGAATTCTCCCTCAAACCCTCTCAAAAGAACACTTTGAATAGTTGACCCTCAAGAACACTATTTTAGGGTTACTATTTTACCATTAGTAGGTTGTGGAATGCTCACACATAAGCTCAAGGCCACCATATTGCCACTAGTAGGTTATGAGATCCCTCTAGAAAACACTTTCCATTTTAAATTTTACAAGATCACTGTTAAATATTTTTCAACACTTTAGAAAAGGGGTGAGGCTTAGCATAACCCTTCTTGTCGCCATCCTCTTTATATCATCAGCCATATTTTCTAAAACTAGATTGCAAATCCTCATCTGTACTTTGTCTTGTAATAAAGATCTTAAGCACCCAAATCATAGAGGAATATCCTAGTAGATCTCCTTTCCTTGCCCTACATAGATTAAAACACACTTTCAATTGTTTTCAAGGTTTAGACAGTATAGGCTTAAGACTCTCATTAGCACCATTCTTGTCAAGGTACCAACTATAGGTAAGTTTTTCTTAAGATTAGATGTGTTTTTACCTTTAGGTGGAGAATGGTGATGATGTTTTGACACAAATGTATAATGATTTATGCAATGAAAACTTGCATCACGGTGGTAAGGGGACTATTTGTCCTTCTCGATGAAGATATAACCCTTGATTTTCTTTTTATGCTTTATTTTGTTAAAGTGGGACTTTTCATTATCCCACTTATGGTGTGTGGCCACATGCCATTTTTATAACAACAATAAAAAATTGAAGTTTTAACTTTATAATTTATAAATTAAAAACTTTTCATATGATTTTGTGTTATAATATTGTGAAATATAAAAAAATAAATTAAAAAACTGATAGAAATATTAATAAATATTAATTAAGTACTAGGAAATGGCATGTGGACACATGCTAATTAATGTCCCACTTTACTGAATAAGTCCCACTTTAACGAAATAAAGCATTTTTATAGAATTAGGCAAGGCTAGATTGTAGTGCCTGTGGTTTTCACCCTTTATCTTATGGCAATTTACCATAGGATAACCACAAAGCAAAACCTTAACCCTTTATATGCCATGTGTCATATACCACACATCATATGCCACATGTCTAAGGACAGTGGAGCAAAATCCAAGTTTCAAGGCCTTGAGTCACTAAATGAGGGAATAGGAGTGAAGGAATTAAAGCATAAAGTAACTCTTGAGTATTTAGATTAAGGAGTGAAAGAATAGGAGCACAGAGCTACATAGGAGTAATTCTAGAGTGTTAAACATCCCAAAGCTAGTACCAATATACAAAACAGAGACAAACAATGTTTGACACTATTTTGTAAGTGATTAAATTTTTCATTCTACTTTACTTACATAACCACACTTCTGACCATTTGAAAGAGTCTCACTCACAACCTTCATAAGTCCTATTTCGGATTTGGGGCTTGTTAGCCCCAACAATAGTATCTTTGCCACTCAACCTTTGCACTTGATCCAAGTGCTCCACATGTCTAATCCTATGACCAACGCCCAAAGGTACCACTAATATATCAGCCCATTATGCTAAGGCCATGCTCATTCACTTTTGTCACACTAGTGATCCAACATCACTTACATCACAGTCCCGTCCCTTAAAAATAGGGCCATCCATCCATGAGTGATGGATGTCTGCAAATATGGGGAATAACCTTCCCTAATATCCCTTTTTCGGTCCCCACCAAATCCCTTTTGGTCCCATGTTCACCAAAATTGCCACTATATTAAGGCCCACATGCCCAACCATTAAGTCCCACTATCCTTTGGGACTTGCTCATTATGTGATTGCATCTTTGGTCACTACACTAGAAGATTGTTCCTCTTCCTTTCTACAGTCCACGACTTTAGGACAATATTTCAAAACACCATGGCCCTACGTGAACCTTATAGGTACCTTTCCCACCTACCTTTGGGTGCTCTAGCCATGGGTCTAGAGCAAGGTTCTATTGAGCCACACTAGGTATCCAAGTAGGTAGTGCCACCCATGCTTGGACTGGGAACATTGACTATTCAATTTCCGAGGGGAGCTAGAGCCGACTCTTGAATATTTCACCAAGCTATCCCACTTGTTTGTCTGTATTCACTCTAGCTTTGGATTCCTCAATAGATATATCCTCACCCAGCACCTAGGCATAGCCTTCATGGATTATACTGGCCTTTCCTGGCCAAATTGGCTCCACTAGGGTCCAACCCACACTCTCCCTACTATACTTTTGGAACCCCTTGCAACCCCCCCAACCCCCCACAGCCCCCCTCGAGAGACAATCGCTTTGGGCTATCACCTAACAACCTATATTAGTATTTGGACTCGGACTCAGACTTAGACTCGATCTCGGTTTTGGTTCCATCTTGGACTCCATCTCGGATGCCATCTCAAACTCTATCTTGGATCCATCTCAGACTCCATCTTGGACTTCATCTTAGGTCCATCTCAGACTCCATCTTGAGTCCATCTCAAACTCCATCTCGGGTCCATCTTAGACTCCATATTGAGTCTATCTTGGACTCCATCTCAGGTCCATCTTGGACTCCATCTTAGATTCATCTCTAACTTTTCCACATATCATATGTTGGTTCTTTTTATGTCCCTTTTTTAGAGACTCACTTATTATTCATTTCGTGCTTGTTCCTTGAGCATGTCATTGGGATGTAAGCCACAAATTTTTCCTTTCCAATTTGCTAGCTTAGCTTGTCTATCCGACCAACTCTGCCTTGGCTTGTGCTAAGTTCCCTCGCCAAGCTTCTCGCCTATGGTACCAGCTCCTACTTGGTCCTACTTGGTTTCAACTACTCACTGCACGAGCAACGGAGTGTTAGCCATCCATCTACGGATTCCCAAATCTCTCCCAATCCCCCTCCCCGGGTTAGACTGGACTTAAGGTTTGGCTACACTCCCCGCAGGCACAAGCAGCCAAGCACACCAAGCCTCCAGATTCCTAACACCCCTTGGTACCACAAGACTTGATCATGGGACCCTCTAAATCCCAAGCCTTGGGTGCAGCACTTGCTTCGGGACGTCGGGGCGAAACATTGTGGCCTAACGGCCCGGTATGGGTACCTTTACCCCCCCACTTCCATCCCAAAGGGAAGGCCCAAGCCCCTAGGAAGGGCGAGGACCAATAAGCCACAAGGTACTCACGTGGGGCACCACTCCACATGAGCCGGGAGCACTGCAGTCGGTTTCCCTTTCGGGAGTGGGAGCTGCTCTTGAGCACTTCCCTGGGTGGCCCCTCCGGCACCACTCAAGCCCATGCTCACTCCCACCCAAGACCCCTCGGCCCCAGTCTCAACCTCAAGTTAGTTTGGAAGCCCCATTGGAGAGTTCCTTCAAGACTAGTTCCTAGACCTCACTATCCCTACTATACTTTTGGAACCCCCTGCAGCCCCCCCCCCCCCGGGAGACACACGCTTTGGGCTTTCACCCCTTGAGCTGTATTAGTATGTGGACTTAGTCTCAGAATCGATCTCGGACTCGATCTCGGACCTGACTTCGGACTCGGTCTCGGACTCGATTTCGGACTCGATCTCGGACTCGACTTCAGACTCGACCTCGGACTCGGTCTCGGACCCGATTTGGATCTCGGACTCTGTCTCAAACTCGGTCTCGAACTCGGTCTCGAACTCAGTCTCCGATTCGGTCTCGGACTCGATCCCGGACTTTATCTCAAACTCGGTCTCAGAGTCGGTCTTGGACTCGATCTTCGACTCGGTCCCATCCGATGAACTCTTTGTTATTTCGGTCATGCTTTCGGGGATCCTTTAGCCTACGACATCTCAGGGAGTCGGTTCCTTACAACTCCACCACCCATAGAAGAAGTTCGATGTCCACATCGAACGTCTCTTTTTTATCCTATAATTTGTTGACCATATCTCCGGGGGCATCCCCCCACTTAGCAGTGTGCCTAAGTTAGCCTCCCCGGCCAAGAGCCCATGACAACGGAGTATAGGTGTCCCTATACTCCTCACCTCACCACGCCCTAGTATGGGGTCGGGACTTGAACCCAGCCTTGCTTTACTAGGGGGTTGGGACTCGAACCCAACCTCCGTAGAATACGTCTACGGATTTGACATCCCCGCGGGGAGTCGGGCGTAGTGCCCTATGCCTGGTCGACCTAGCTAACCCATGGTAATTGGCTTACATTTGGCGCGACTTCGGGTCCCAACATATGCCACTTGCTCAACTTTGCAAATTGATATTTTTAATTGAACTTTGCATAAGTACATAGAGTTCTGCCTTGCAGAAATTCCTCCACTAGATCTCGAGCGTTCGCTAGGTTTTCCTCCGGTTCCCATGTTGCTTCGCAGTGTGGAAATCCTTTCCACTTCACATGGAACTCTCTCACCTCGCGTCCTTGTCGCTTGCTCTTGCGTGCATTGAGGATGGCCTCGACTTCATATTCCTCTTCCCCTTGGATAACCTCAGGTAAAGGTCTCACTTGGTCCTTGCGAAGCGGATCCTCAAAGTATGGCTTGAGTAAGTTCACGTGGAACATTGGGTGCATCTTTCCCATCTCTCGAGGAAGTCGGAGACGGTAAGCCACTTTACCGATTCGTGCCTCAATCTTGTAAGGCCCCGCGAACCTACTTAAGGAACTCAAGATCAATTCGTTTACAGGAATACATGCATCTTTACCTTTGGGTCAAATTTCGGCTGATCCCACTTGGTAGCCTGAGGTTCTTGGTGTTCAGCCACACCTTCTCCCCAGTTTGGAACTCTACATCCCGGCGCTTTTGGTTTGCGTATTTGGTTTGCCTTTGTTGAGCCCGTTCCAAGGAATCCCTCACTAGATTCCAAATGCTGAGTCTTTCCGCCGTGAATGCCTCCACTGCGGGTAACTCTCTATGATACTCGGCCACGCCGAGTTCCATAGGACCTTCAATAGCTCGCCTATTGATGACTTCCCATGGACTCACCCCGATACTCGAATGTGGTGAGTTGTTATAACACATTTCCACAAGTCCCAAATGACTTACCCAATCGGTCTAGTCTCCCGAGACATAGCATCGCAATAATCCTCCAGCTGCCTATTCACCCTTTCCGTTTGTCCGTCTGTCAAGAAGTGTTAGTGCCAACAACTTGACCTAATACCCCATACCTGTCTGTGGGTGATAGGCTATGCTGAATTTTAACTTGGTGCGATACTGTTCCAGGAGAGTCCTCTAGAACCTACTGGTGAAGATCTTATCTCAATCTGAGATGATCTCTTCCGGTCTGCCCTGCACTTGAACCACTTGTTCGAAGAACAGCTTTGCCACACCTTCCGCATTCACCTCTGTTGTGGTGGGTATGAAATGTGCCATTTTCGAAAATCGGTCCACCACCATTAATATCGCATCAAACCCCTCGCTTGGGGGGAGTCCCGTGATGAAGTCCATCGTAAGACATTTCCACGGACGATCTGGAATTGGGATGCTTTGCAACAAGCCCCCACTAGCCTTAGTCACGGCTTTTACCTGCTGACATGTTGGACATGTCTTTACATAGTCTTGGACGTCCTTAGCCATATCTAGCCAATGGTACTTCCTTTTGAGTAAGCCTATCGTCTTGGGCACTCTGCCGTGTCCCGCAAGAGGTCCATCATGACACTCTTCTAGGGCTACCTTCCTTAGTTCCCCTTCTGGAACATACACCCTCGTTTGCTTGTAATAAATGAGTTCGTTGCATTCCGCATAGCCCGTTTTCTCTTCCGTTGGCAGCTCACCTCTCTGGTGAGCTTCCCGTGCCTCTAGATTCCTCAGCAACACTTCTTGTGCTAGACCATTGTTCTCATATGCTGTCCGCACATCGTCCCAGAAGGTTGCTGTTGCGCTGGATATTGCCAACCTTAAGCTCGCTTTTCGACTTAGCGCATCCGCCACGATGTTGCTCTTCCCAGGCTTGTACAGAATCTTGCAATCAAACTCGGCCAAGGCATTGGCCCACCGACCTTCTTTCCCTCTCAGGTCGGGCTGTGACAAGAAGTGTTTCGTTGCCACATTGTCCGTGTAAACCTTGAAGTGTCTCCCAAGGTAGTGTCGCCACTCCTTGAGCGCCTTGACCACCGCAAACAATTCCTTCTCATGGGCAGGCCACTTCCGTTGAGCCTTGTCCAGCTTCTTCGAGAAGAACACTACCGGATGGTTGTCTTGCTTCAAAACTGCGCCCAACGCAAAATCCGAAGCATCCGTTTCTACCTCAAAGTCCTTACCAAAGTCTGGTAATGCCAATACGGGAGCCTTCCTCAACTTCCCTTTGAGGTGGACAAATGCCGCCTCGCATTCCGCTGTCCATACCATTTTCCCTTTTCCTATTTGGTCCGTTAAAGGCAGGGCTACTCTTGAATAGTGTCTGATAAACTTTCGATAGTAGTTGCATAGCCCCAGGAATGCCCTCAACTCATGTACATTGGATGGTCGCTCCCATTCCTGGATCGCTTGGACCTTCTCCGGGTCCACCTTGAGCCCGTCCTGGCCCACCACATGCCCGAGAAACTTTACCTCTTGTTGAGCAAAGTCACATTTGCTCTCTTTAGCATACAGTTTGTGTTCCCTTAGTTTCTCAAACACCTTCGCCAAGTGTTCGGCATGCTCCTCTAGCGTCTCGCTATAGATCAAGATGTCGTCGATATAGACAACCACAAAGTGATCCAGATAGGGTACAAAGATGTGGTTCATCAGTGCCGAAAACGTTGCCGGCGCATTGCATAGCCCGAAGGGCATCACCAGAAACTCAAAGCTCCCATACCTCGTTCGACAGGTTGTCTTCTTGACATCTTCCTTGGCTACCCTGATCTGGTAGTATCCTGACCTTAGGTCAATCCTCGAGAAGTATTTTGTCTTCCCCAACCTATCGAACAGGTCCTCAATCCTGGGCAAAGGGTATTTGTTCTTCTTTGTATACTTGTTGAGCAACCGGTAGTCTATGCACATGCGCATAGATCCATCTTTCTTTTTCACAAATAACACCGGCGCCCCATACGGCGACTTGCTCAACCTAACATACCCTTTGTCCACCAACTCCTCTAGTTGGCGCTTGAGCTCCTCGAGTTCTTTTTCGTTCAAACGATAGGGGGGGTGAACCACCGCCTCAGCACCCTCGACCAGCTCGATCTTATGTTCTATTGGTCGTGCGGGGGGGCAACCCCGCCGGTAACTCCTCCGGCATGGTATCCTGGAATTGGTCCAACACCCGTTGGATCACTAAAGGTATTTCTTCCGTTCCTGTCTTTTTGTCACTCTTCACCGAGAGTAAGCACAAAAATGCTACTTTAGTTCCTTTAGTGAGTTGTCCTCTCGTGGACACCAGGTTTAAGCAAGATTCTTTGGCCTTGCTTTGCCCTACCTTGAGATCCTGGGCCTCCACCCTGGATCTTCTTCCTTGGGCATTCGCTAGTACCACAAGGTTTCTACCTTGTCCATGTAGGGCTACCACGAACTGATTGAACCAGTCCATTCCGAAGATCACGTCAAATCCCGC
Organism: Selaginella moellendorffii; assembly: GCF_000143415.4. NCBI lineage: Eukaryota > Viridiplantae > Streptophyta > Lycopodiopsida > Selaginellales > Selaginellaceae > Selaginella > Selaginella moellendorffii. The sequence continues at coordinate 3,985,142 of NW_003314261.1, read as the reverse complement.
CATGTCTAACACGGTGAAATCCATGTCCACTTTCCATGTCCCTACTTCGACTCTCGCTTGTCGAAGTACCTCATCGGTGCTTTGGCTACCTTGAACAAACTCTATAGTCCTTGGTTCGCCTAGCCGCTGCACCGTTAGTCCGGCTTGCCGGACTATGTTTGCAGCCACAAAATTATCCGAAGCACCCATGTCAATAAAGATCTTAACAAAGCTACCTCCGAGCTTCCCCCGAAGGGCTAGTAGATGTCGCGAACGACTCTCTACCAAAGTTGCTCGTGTAATGAGTAACTTTGAGTTAGGGACTGGATCACATACCTCAGTTTGGACTTCACCCGACTTGATGGCCATATTGGCTTTGGCCTTCTTCGGGTAGGGACATTCCCTTAAAAAGTGTCCCACTTCACCGCAGTTGTAGCATACGTTGTTTCCCACGCTGCTATACGACTTGACCTTCTTATCCGTGGGTTTGTCTCTTTTTGTTTGAGTCCCCCACGTACTCGCTCGCTGGCCACCGGATTTGCCTTTCCGGAACCCCGAGGACTCATTCTTAGAGAAACTCTTCTTGAATTTCCCTCTGCTAAACGTTCCCCTTGGTTTGGCCCCTTTGTTAAACGTGGATCCCGACCCCGTTGTGTTCCCCTTTCGCAGGTTATCGTTGAAATGCACTTTGATGGTCGAATCCAATGCTTCCTTGTAGTTGGTCGGGTTCCACCGCATCACTTCACCGCAAGCCCAGGTTTGCAAACCTGATATGAAGGCATGGAACGCATCCATATCCCCCATGTCCGTGACAAGTATCCTCTTTGCCATAAACCCATTCACATACTCCTGAATGGTTCCGGTCTGCTTCAGCCTACTCAGCTTGTCCCTTAGATGCAGAGTAGCATTTGGAGGAACGTAAGTTGCGCGGATCCTCGCCTTCATCATTTCCCAAGTGGCCACTAGTCCTTCGTTGGCCTCTATCGTTCTCCACCAAGACTTGGCATTATTTGCCAAGTATAGTTTTGCACATGGGACCTTCTCCGAGCTCAGTAATCGCAACGCTCGGAAGTAGTCCTCCATATCATAAAACCAATCCTCCACCACCTTATAGTCGTTCACTCCCTTGAAGACCGGTGGGGGCTTTGGTTTGTACTTGGGAACTGCCTAAGGGACTGATTCCACTTCGGTCTGTTCGACCTTGTCTGGTTTTGCCTCAGTCCCTGCCGAAGGGTCCGCACATTCTGTGCTGCCAGCATCAGCAGTCTTTCGCTTTTTCTTCCGCTTCTCGTCACGCTTTAGCTTGCGTACGAGAGTCTCTAGCAGGGCATTGGTTTGTGCCAATTGTCCTTCTAGAACATCCAATCGAGCCTTGGATGACCGAACCTCACCACCAGACTCCTGTTTGGAAGTTGCCTCACTGGAGTCCTCCTCATGCAAGGATTCCTCATCCATCGCCTCCTGTTCGACCGGAGGCTCTAGCTTTGGCGGATGTTCCATCTCTGCTTGGGTTCGCTTACGCCCCGCCCTTGCCATCTCCCAGCAATCCGCCTCTATCCTTCGCTAGAACTAAGGAAAAGGCTCCGATACCAAATTGTAAGCCACAAATTTTTCCTTTCCAATTTGCCAGCTTACCTCGTCTATCCGACCAACTCTGCCTTGGCTTGTGATAAGTTCCCTTGCCAAGCTTCTCGCCTATGGTACCAGCTCCTACTTGGTCCTACTTGGTTTCAGCTACTCACTACACGAGCAACGGAATGTTAGCCATCCATCTACAGATTCCCAAATCTCTCCCAATCCCCCTCCCCGGATTAGACTGGACTTAAGGTTCGGCTACACTCCCTGCAGGCACAAGCAGCCAAGCACACCAAGCCTCTAGATTCCTAACACCCCTTGGTACCACAAGACTTGATCATGGGACCCTCTAAATCCCAAGCCTTGGGTGCAGGACTTGCTTCGGGACATCGGGGCGAAACACCGTGGCCTAACGGCCCAGTATGAGTACCTCTACCCCCCCACTTCCATCCCGAAGGGAAGGCCCAAGCCCCTAGGAAGGGTGAGGACCAATGAGCCACAAAGTACTCACGTGGGGCACCACTCCACATGAGCCGGGAGCACCGCAGTCGGTTTCCCTTTCGGGAGTGGGAGCTGCTCTTGAGCACTTCCCTGGGTGGCCCCTCCAGCACCACTCAAGCCCATGCTCACTCCCACCCAAGACCCCTCTGCCCCAGTCTCAACCTCAAGTCAGTTGGAAGCCCCATTGGAGAGTTCCTTCAAGACTGGTTCCTGGACCTCACTATCCCTACTATACTTTTGGAACCCCTTGTAGCCCCCCCCCCGGGAGACACACGCTTTGGGCTTTCACCCCTTGAGCTGTATTAGTATGTGGACTTAGTCTCAGAATTGATCTCGGACTCGATCTCGGACCCGACTTCGGACTCGGTCTCGGACTCGATTTCGAACTCGATCTCGAACTCGGTCTCGAACTCGGTCTCGAACTCGGTCTCCGATTCGGTCTCGGACTCGATCCCGGACTCTATCTCGAACTCGGTCTCAGAGTCGATCTTGGACTCGATCTTCGACTCGGTCCCATCCGATGAACTCTTTGTCATTTCGGTCATGCTTTCGGGGATCCTTTAGCCTACGACATCTCGGAGAGTCGGTTCCTTACACGGGAGTTCCACTCCCGCTTTTGAGTTTTCGAGTTAGAGCTTTTAGTCCATATGTGTTACACATTTAACTTCCGCCTCAACCATTACCACATAGCACCCTTTCAACTCTTCTTTGGGGTTTAGGGATTTTATGTCTCACAACTCCACCACCTATAGATGAAGTTCGATGTCCTCATCGAATGATACACCATTTTATAAAGTAACACTAACATGTATTACCCTTTCCATCCTTGGCATCTAGTCAATATTCATCAATAGTTTGACACCGAAGGCTCACCATGCCTTGTCCATCCTCTAAGAAGCATAATCTCTCCAACTTAGAGACTTATTAGACCACTTATAGTGGTCCTTCCCCTTTTGTTCATTTAGTTCATACTAAATATGCTAAAGACACCATCTCTATTTCAATTTGACTATTCATTCCAAAGTAGCTTCAGCCTTTACTAGCATAACCATCGCACTTTGGAACTTTTAATTTTTGACTTTTCAAAGTCAATTTCCTAGGTGTCTCCGACACCTTGCATTTCATATGTTGTGCCAACTCCACTTCCTCATCCCAGGAAATTCTCTATTTAAGGGCATCATCAACTTCTCTTCTATTTTGTGCCATCTTAAGCACTAAGTTTTAGTTATTGTAATTTGTGCTAAGGCTATCCATAACCCTATCATTTGGCTATCTTACTGCTCCCTCCCTTGGAACTTCCACTTTCCCAAATTAGAGCATTTTGGAATCCATTTATATTGCCTTTCCCACAATTCATTAGCATTTAATATATTAGTGTTCCTTACCCAACTTTGTTATTTAGACTCTTTCCAATGATTCTCATAGTCCTTTTTTGGCCATTAGTTTTTTGTTCCTATCCTTTGATTGTTGCACCAAACAATATAAGATCACTACCTCCATTCCTTGAGGTATCCTTTTGGTTCTATAGCAAAGGCTTTACTTTGCCAAATCTAGAAGGTGTTCACCCCTAGTAAGTCTCATCAATATTTTCTGTTATAGGCTCTATCTATGTCTTAACCTTGCAACCCACTCATGAGTCCTTCTTTAGAGACTATTTTCTTGAACTCACAATACCATTATATTGTTGCAGTTTCTTTCCCTTATGTGTCCTTCCCACTTGGTCACCTTGACTAAGCCACACTGTTATTAATAGTCCAAATCAACACTTTGAATTAAGAACTTTATTTCTTAACCTCACAAGGACTTCGTCCTTGCTTAAATCTAAGATCACTTACTGATCTAACCTTGACACCTTAACAGGTTTGCTAATAGATGCTAGGTTTTCCAAACTTTTAATTTGTTGACCATAACCCTGGGGGCATCCCCCACATTTGGCGGTGCACCCAAGCTAGCCCCTCCAGCGAAGGGTCCATAACAATTGAGATTAGGTGTTTCCATCTCATTCACTATATCTTTAGTGCCCTCTTGCACTAAAGTGTTTAAGTTAGATATACCGTGCATTATGACTCTAAGGTATCCCCCACTTGACAATGTGCCCAAGCTAGTCTCCTTACTGAGAATCTATGACCACCGAAAAATGAGTGTCTTTATATTCCAAACCATCACCACGCCCTAGTGAGTTGGGACTTGAACCCAAGCACTAGAGGGTCGGGACTGGAACCTAACCTCTGTATATGCATTTACAGACAGCATCACTCAAGATGTTTAGCGTGACTCCCTACGCCAGTGCACTAATTTATACTTAAAGCACGCTATAGATTACAGCTTAGGAATCTAGTTCCTCCGAACTACCAAATCCTCTCACTTGACAAGTCTGTGATCATGCATGGACTCCTCCATGCTCAGCCTTATGGGCCACCTTTTTTTAAGTTAGTACCTTCAACTAGAGTATTTGTTCCCTCGATTTGCCAATCTCGCTTAACAAGTCATCTAACTAACATAATATGGTTTTATGCATAAGCGTGAAAGTCCTTGACTATTAACTTTTGTTCAAAGCCATCCTTTTGAACACTTGGGAACTACTTTCCCAACTTGATAGTTTTGCCTTATGGCAAGTTTCAAGACCACACTTCTATTGTGCCACTTTGATTTTGCATGTTCTATGAACCATTTACACTTAGTTTTCTAAGTACTAAGTTACTTAGAATTGTCTTTGGAAACCTTAAAGGAACTCTATCTCTTAGCTTACTAAGGTCTCTCCTTTGATAAACTTTTTAATTATCATACGGTCTAACATGGATAATTCCATATTTTATACTCTCCATGGATCACGGTTGCTAATAACAATATATTTGAGCACTCACTTGATTCTCCACTGCCAAATTTGCATAACCACCTTTGATTATGCTCTTCAATTCTTATGATTCAGTTCTATCCTTTTATTACTTGCTTTTGGCCTTACACATTTCTTTCGGTTATTCTTCTTTAGACTAAGAGGATAACTTTGCACTTTTTACCATGCTTTAGCAAGTATTCTTAAGGATGAACCTACCAAATAGCCTAGGGAGTGGTTCCTTAATCTAGGTATGCTCACCTTGTAGTCCCACACACCAGGATTAACGTTGTTATTTATGGGCCTTTATATACCCATCACTAACTTTGCCTAAATCCCTTTTTGGCTTTGTCCAATTCAGATGGAAAGACTTCTCTCGTCTTCACAACCTTGGACATTAGATAACACTTTCACCCCAAGCCTCCCTTACTACCAAGAGTTAGTCTGTGGGACAAGCTTGAAACTTATTAAATATAGAATATGCCTAGATTGCGAATTTGGACACGGGACGAACACCATGGTGTTCAGGTCAATCTCTACATTCTGTAGATATGCCAAATGAGCAAATCTGGACACTTTCCATAAATAGCATTTGGGACCAAAATGAGACTAACACAAAGGGCATGATAGCGAGGGTGTTTGGCAGACACAGTAAGCTATCATGTAGCGATATTGAGGGACTAGTCTCAATTTGTCACTAGCAAGTGCAAGACAAAACAAGACGGGAACTCCTTACTGGGCTAAGTATGTTTAGCTAATAATACGTAAAAATTCCATCCTTATGCTCATCCGGTCTAAGTACACTCGAAATGCCCAGTTAACTCCACTAGCATAAGAGAGACTGATAAAAGGTCCAGCAATATCGACCTCCTGCCATCATAGCAGTAAGGAAAGAGTGTCCATAAGGACTAGCCGACAAGTAACTTTCAATACCCGAAGTCATATTTACAACAGTTCCAAATATATAGTAGGGATAGTGGGTAGGTCGGGCATAACTGACCAACCTGAGGCATAGTCTAGCTCCCGCTTGCGTGCCTGTCCTTGTTCTGCGTCCGGCTTGGGTCTAAGCCCAAATTCCATTTATGTTAGCTGGTGGAGTACCCATATCCTCATGTTAGGCCACCGGTATGCTGAAATAGTGCCAAACTCCGTTTGGCTCCATTTTGCGTGCTGGTCCTGGCATTGGGATGCTGGTTGCTCCAGGACTGTTCCAAGTCGCTTCGGGCTCCTGTCCCTTCACTCCTTGGGCTTTATGCTCGGGAGTTGCTCTGTGGTCCGGTTCCTTCGCTCTTTGGCTCCATGCTGGGGAGTTTGGCACCGTTCTTTCATTTAGTGGCCCAAGGCCTTGAACCACGGGTTCCACACCACTGTCTTTTGGACATGTGGCATGTGACACGTGGCACAAAGAGGGTTAGGTTCCGCTTCGTGGTGTTATCCTATGGTAAATCACCATAGGATAAAGGGTAAAAACCATGTGCGCTACATTTGGTATCAAAGGATGAGTCTCAGCGAGTACTATCCAATGAGATTGGGCAACTAGTCTCGTTGTATACACAGAGATGAAAATGATGATCTGAGTGGGTACACATTTGGGTGCAAAGACTTTGCAGTTGTTCCTTAGGTATGGTTTTTGTTACCTTTTTGTACCGTGATAATGTGAGCTTGCTCTTGGGCTCATAAGATGAATTGAGGTGTTCCGTTTGCATGAGTTTTTGCTTGGGCTCGTGAGTGAGGCACATTAGCAACTCGAGGTTACACTTTGAGTTGGCAGGATTAATGTTAGCCTATTGGTGGTTCCATGAGTTGTTCCATATACCAAGGGTGAAAGTAAACCTTCCCTGGGTTTGTTATGAGTGGCAAATAGGCTGGTCCATAACTGTTTAGCACGGCACTAGTGGATCCTTCTTAGGCATGATTATGGGTGAATCAGTCAAGACTGTGGGGATTGGTCTATTGATTTAAGTAATCATTGCCATGCTCTCTCATAAACTTTTCTTGGATTGAACTGAAGGCAGTGCGAACGCAAGCTTGAGATTTAGTCAAGATGAGGTCGGAAAGAGAGTCATCAAGGACGAAGGATCAAACACGTAAATCATTTTCTCTTCTTGGAGAGATGATTTGCAACAAGGTGTTAACTCATTGCTCGTGTTCACATCATGCAAATAAGAGTCCCTATCTTGATGCATATTGGAGATGATGGTCTTACAATGGTGAGTTGTGGGATGGATAGCGGTGAAGTGCTATACCATTTTATCTAGGCTTGCTATTGGAAGATTTAGGTTACAATGCTTAATTCTTTTCTGGGGAACCTTGTTATTGCTCTTTGAGTAGCTTGGTGTTGGATTAGTTTTGAGTTTGGTCGGAAAGAGAGTGGCATGAGCTTGTCCATGTTGTGAACAAAAGTTAGTGGTGTTTAGTGTTGTAAATCTCTATCAGTGAAGTATGGCATTTATGTTGCATTTTATTGAATTGAGTTGACACTTGATACTTACGTAAACCTTGGTGGTAATGACATGGGCGTTGCTCGTAGTGTTTCTCGATTGATGATCAAGTCATTGTGATACTTATATCATATCCATATAATAATGAGCAATGTGTTTACAAAATTGCTTGGTTAAACGATGATCAACCCCAAAGTGGTTGATGGTGAAGCTAATCTACTTGCACGAAGTAACATTGTAGTGGCTTTGACTGGATTCTCGATGGTGGTCCATTATGCTAAGCTTAAGTAGGTACTTTGTTTCTTAGGGTGTTGGAAAAGGTAGTTGAGGCATTAACATCACTAGCACTAGTGTTGGTGGAAGTGGCATTGTTATTTCGAGTGGTGAGGAATTTTCCTTAAAGCTTGATTTTCCATGTTATTTTTCTTGTTAGTGTTTTGGCTTCATATTAGATCTTGAAGGTGGTTGAAGAAAAGTGTTAGTGCAAAGGTGAATATCCGAAGATGTGGTCTTCGTGATCAAGCCTTAGATGTTCATTTTGCATTTTTTGTGGATGTTGGTGTTGGATATCGGAAAAATGGGCAAAGATGTTCGATGCTTAAGCATATTATGGGTCATGAGAATTTGTTTTGAGGTGAACCTATGTGAAGTTGTTAGTAGGAGGAAGTTGGTTGAGTCTTGAAAGTTTGCAATCCTGGACTAAGAGTCATTCTTTCTCTAGGATGGAAAATTTTCCACAAATTTTCTTCGACTTCTCCAATGATTGATCTGTTGATCACTTTGCCCGAAAACCATTTCATCTTCGAAAGCCAATACAAACTAGTGAAGGGGTTGGAGTTGATTTTGGTTGACTTAGACCTTAGTAAATAGTTTGTATGATGCAGCCGAAAGGGATGCTGACTTTTGAAGCTAAGGCAATTGAGTTGGATAGAGTCTAGAGTTGGTGTAGAAAAGTGGCTGTTGCACATTTCTAAGAAAGGTGACCCTTGTGCCTTTCTTCTATAGCGTTGTGTTTGGTGGCAGGTTGCACTTTGCATTTCATTAAGACTCTATAAGAGTAGTGAGCTCTCACTGATCTTGACTTGGTCTTAGTGGCCTTGTGCCTTGGTTGAGGATGGTGATGTCCAACTTAGTTGTTTAAGGTTAAGATGTTAGTACCCATACTATAACTTTGTCTATGAGGAGGTTGTGTACCGATATGAGTCCATCTCATGGTCTTCACTTTAGTTTCAACTGAGTGTTGATCGCATAGCTAGCCTCTTTAAGGCATGCTCAGAGCTATAAATGCATTAGTGAGTTTATTGCGGTTGAATTGGATTCGAGTGGTCATTTAGTTTGTGCTTGTCCATGAACTTTTATCTCATACCTGAGGTATTTCGTTACTGTTGAACAAGTATATAACTTGATGACGTAAGTTTAGTGTTTGGGTCTTGTGTAGGCAAGTTGAAGAGCGATTGTTGGTTGTTTTGCAACTAGTGATTGCTTGTAGACTTTGTTGAGGACTGTTTGACACTTGCTTCGCTCGGTGATGATTAGCAGTGATGGGCTTGCTTTACCGAATGGTGTTGCGGAGGATCGTGTCGTTAAACTTATATGGGTTTTCCATGTTGGCATATCGATTCTATCTTTGGCAATATCATTTGATGACGTTTAGTCTATGGTGTTGGATTCCATTGAATCTTGGACATGGTGAATCACTCCTTGATGAAGTGTTATCTGTAACTGAGTTTTGTTGGAGGATTAGTCTCAGATACTGACTAAAGTATCTTTGACTTTGGTTAGTTTGGTTGTTAGAGAGTTTTGAGTGGTGATTCACTCGTGCTTTCTTCTAGCTTTGTTATGGTGTTGGTGGCATTAAAGTGATGTCTTGTTGTTGACATTGTTGATGTTGAGATTCCAATGAAATGAGATATCCTTCCAAAGATTGATATCGAGTTTCATAGTCTCGATGAAGATAGTGTTGATAATTTAGCTTCTTTGTGTTGTTGGCATTCATACATTTGCTAGTTAGCAACTGTATTGACGTTCAAATGAACTGAGTGGCAAGTTGAGTTAATTGTGTTTTTGACGAGATTGTCTAGTAGGGGTTGAGCTTTGGCTTTTCCTTGAAGAGTAATTTAGTTCCGGACTATACTAACTTTATGAGAGGAGGAGTTAGTGATTGATATTGAAGTGATTGAATCCTTATTGAATTTTAGTTGGGATATATCGATCATTGATGATTCTTCTTGTGCTTGTTATGAAGTGAGTTACGTTTTCTATAGATGGATTTATGGAGGATTGTTTAGTGATTACTTGTTGAGCATAGCTTCGTTATGCTTAACTTTTGGATTGATGCAGACATGCTCTTCATTAGCTTTGGCATTATGAAGTTTAGCTTATAAATGTGTTGAGAAAGATATTGTGGGTTGCACCATGATTTTTTTTTTAATATTGAAGTTAGTTAATGCAAGACTTGTGATCATTGTTAGGCACGACTTAGATATAAGCTTCTTCAAACTTTTGATTCTTTGAGTTTCATGCTCATTATTCCATTTGTTAGAAGTTGTTGGGGAAGGCATTTTGGCTTGTTAGCTTCGATGTTGAAGTTGGCTTTTGCATCTAGCAATCATTGGTGATAATTGATTATCATATAGGATAGTTGATTATTCTTGTCAAAAGGTTTTTCTTGATTATTGTTGGTATAGAATGATTTGCCATTCTTCGGGATGGTGATTTTTTATTCAACAATGCTTATGCATCTCTTTATTGATGGGATGATTGATGATCTTTCATGATGGTTAGTTGTTCTCTTTAATGGCTTATGGCTTTTCGCACTACCACATGTTCTTTGTGGTTTGCTTTGGATTGGTCTTTTGGGTTTGAGATATCGATAGGACGTTGCTGACACTTGTTTAAGCAACTCTGGTTCCTTGGTATTGTTGACCAGGATCTATTTAGATTGACTTTTGTGATGGTTGGCATAACTAAGTGTTTGTTGGTCTTACCACAGTCATTCTGTTTTGTTGATTGTTACTCGAGTTAGTCTTGATAGATTAAGATGATATTTCTTTCGGGTGATACATTTGCGAGCATTGTGCTTGTCAGTTAAGGATACTTTGTGTTTTTTGAGTTATCTTTCGTAAGTTGTTTAGTATACTGTTTACAATCTTTAGTAGTTAAGTTTTCTCATTGAGTTTATTGAGTTTACTTGATGATATACTTGCTATTGAATTTTGTTGAATGGTGAATCCTTTGTTTTCCAAAGATAGTGATCTTGGTGGTTCTTATACTGTAATACTAGTTTATTGGATGATAACTTACCTGGAATACTTTTGTGTTCTAATCTAAGCTTTATTCACTGATAATTACATCTCTAAGATATCATTGTCTATAACTTTGATATAGTCTATATATTAATCTTTGAGTTTGGGCTAGTATAGGCAAACTGGCTTCGGCACTTCGTGTGCATGTTGAAACCTCTAGTCATGGGGTAGCTACTGTCGACTGGTCACATAACCTGCCTCTCTGTGGATGTTCCTTATTCCATTCAAAGGGCGTGGCCATGTAAACAACTCTAACTGCTTGTTGATAGTAGTCTATTTAAACCTTACTGACGGGTTTGGTTTCTTTGCTTAGGAGGGTTAGGGCTTTTGGCTTCTCTCTATGTCCTTGCGGGCAGGGGCATATCACACTTTTGTAAGCTGGGTGACTCCCAGAGCAGCAAGGGTGGTTGACTCCATTGGTCATTTCCTTGTCGGCAACGGCCGGAAGGTGTCTGAGTTGGTAGCGCATCCGTGTTAGACAAAGAGGTTACCCCTTAACTCATTTAAGTCGGTGCATTTCTCACATAATTTGAGTACCGTGAACTTTTTTCTGGAGTTGTTTCTTTGGTAGTATTCTAGACTGGAGTATACATCGACGAGGACGTCGATCTTCCCTAAGGGGGGGAGAGTGTCGCGAATGTGACTTCGGGTATCGAAAGTTATCTGTCGATCAGTCCTTTCGGATATTCTTTCCTTACTGCTATGATGGCAGGAGGTTGGTATTGTTGGACCCGTTATCAGTCTCCGCCTAAGCTAGTTGAGAAATTGGTCCTCGCGTGTGCACTTGACTAGATGAGCATAAGGAAGGAATTCCTAAGTGTCTATTTAGTCAAGCATACTTGACTTGGTTAGAGAAACTCATTCGTTGACTTGCACTTGCTAGTGTTGGGAACCCCCGCAATATTGAGCTTGGTCCCTCAATATTCGCTAAATGATAGCTTACCGTGTCTGCCAAACACCCTCGCTATCATGCCCTTTGTGTTAGTCTCATTTCGGTCTCAAATGCTATTTATGGAAAGTGTTTAGATTTTCTCATTTGGCATATCTACGGAATGTAGAGATTGGTCTGAACACAATGGTGTTCGTCTCATGTCCAAATTCACATTCTAGTGCCATTCCATATTTAGTAAGTTTCGAGTTTTTTCCAAAGACTAACTCCTAGTATTAAGGGAGGCTTGGGGTGAAAGCCCAAAGCGTGTGTTCCTCAAAGGGGCGGGGGGGGGTGAGACACAAAATCCCTAGGCCCCAAAGTGGAGCCAGAAGGGTGCCACGTGGTAGTGGCCGAAGCGAAAGCCAAACGAGCGTAACACGTTTGGACTAAAAGCTCCTACTTGATAGGTCGAGAGCGGAAGTGGAACTCCCAACAAAGTGCTCGAGGAATGAGCATGAAGCGAACAATAAGTGAGGCTCTAAAAAGGGACCCAAAAAGGATTAACACATGACACATGGAAGTGTCCGAGATGGACTCGAGATGGAGTCCGAGATGGAGTCTGAGGTGGACCCGAGATGGAGTCCGAAATGGAGTCCGAGGTGGACCCAAGATGGAGTCTAAGATGGAGTCTGAGAAGGACCTGAGATGGAGTCCAAGATGGACCCGAGATGGAATCCGAGATGGAGTCCAAGATGGACCCGAGATGGAGTCCAAGATGGAGTCCGAGATGGACCCGAGATGGAGTCCAAGATGGAGTCTGAGATGGAGTCTGAGACGGAGTCTGAGATGGACCGAGACGGAGTCCGAGGTCGAGACCGAGACCAGGACCAAGACCGAGACCGGGACCGAGACCGAGACTGAGACCGAGACCGAGACCAGGACCGAGACCGAGACCGAGGCCAAGGCCAAGACCGAGACCGAGCCCGAGTCCGAGTCCGAGTCCAAGTCCGAGTCCGAGTCTGAGTCTGAGTTTGAGTCTGAGAGGGTGAAAGCCCAAAGCATTTGTCTCCCAAACCCTAGGGGGTTTGGTAAGCTCCAAAAGAATAGTAAGGGGGAGGACTGTAGTGAAGCCAGTTTGGCCAGGAAAGGCCAGTTTGGCCCAGGAAGACTGTACCCAGTGTTGGGTGATGAGCTGCCTTTAAGCCAGAAATTTTTCCTTTCCAATTTGCCAGCTTACCTCGCCTATCCGACCAACTCTGCCTTGGCTCGTGCTAAGTTCCCTCGCCAAGGTTCTCGCCTATGGTACCAGCTCCTACTTGGTTTCAGCTACTTACTGCACGAGCAACGGAGTGTTAGCCATCCATCTACGGATTCCCAAATCTCTCCCAATCCCCCTCCCCGGGTTAGACTGGACTTAAGGTTCGGCTACACTCCCCGCAGGCACAAGCAGCCAAGCACACCAAGCCTCCAGATTCCTAACACCCCTTGGTACCACAAGACTTGATCATGGGACCCTCTAAATCCCAAGCCTTGGGTGCAGCACTTGCTTCGGGACGTCGGGGCGAAACACCGTGGCCTAACGGCCTGGTATGGGTACCTCTACCCCCCTCTTCCATCCCGAAGGGAAGGCCCAAGCCCCCGGAAGGGCGAGGACCAATGAGCCACAAGGTACTCAAGTGGGGCACCACTCCACCTGAGCCGGGAGCACCGCAGTCGGTTTCCCTTTCGGGAGTGGGAGCTGCTCTTGAGCACTTCCTTGGATGGCCCCTCCGGCACCAGCCAAGTCCATGCTCACTCCCACCCAAGGCCCCTCGGTCCCAGTCCCAACCTCAAGTCGGTTTGGA
>NW_003314261.1:3950438-3971475 GCF_000143415.4 Selaginella moellendorffii | reverse complement strand
GACTCGAACTCGGTCCCCGAGTCGGTCTCGGATTCGATTCCGGACTCTATCTCGAACTCGGTCCTAGAGTCGGTCTTGGACTTGATCCTCGACTTGGTCCCATCCGATGAACTCTTTGTCATGTCAGTCAAGCTTTTGGGGATCCTTTAGCCTACGACATCTCGGGAGTCGGTTCCTTACAACTCCACCACCCATAGAAGAAGTTCGATGCCCACATCGAACGTCTCGTTTTATCCTACGACTTGTTGACCATGTCTCCGGGGGCATCCCCCCACTTAGCGGTGTGCCTAAGTTAGCCTCCCCGGCCAAGAGCCCATGACAACGGAATATAGGTGTCCCTATACTCCTCATCTCACCACGCCCTAGTATGGGGTCGGGACTTGAACCCAGCCTTGCTTTACTAGGGGGTTGGGACTCGAACCCAACCTCCGTAGAATACGTCTACGGATTCGACATCCCCACGGGGAGTCGAGCGTAGTGCCCTACACCTAGTCGACCTAGCTAACCCATGCTAATTGGCTTACCTTTGGCGCGCCTTCGGGTCCCAACATATGCCACTTGCTCAACTTTGCAAATTGATATTTTTAATTGAATTTTGCATAAGTACATAGAGTTCTGCCTTGCAGAAATTCCTCCACTGGATCTCGAGCGTTCGCTAGGTTCTCCTCCGGTTCCCATGTTGCTTCGCAGTGTGGAAATCCTCTCCACTTCACATGGAACTCTCTCACCTCGCGTCCTTGTCGCTTGCTCTTGCGTGCATTGAGGATGGCCTCGACTTCGTATTCCTCTTCCCCTTGGATAACCTCAGGCAAAGGTCTCACTTGGTCCTTGCGAAGCGGATCCTCAAAGTACGGCTTGAGTAAGTTCACGTGGAACACTGGGTGCATCTTCCCCATCTCTCGAGGAAGTCGGAGTCGGTAAGCCACTTTACCGATTCGTGCCTCAATCTCGTAAGGCCCCGCGAACCTGCTTAAGGAACTCAAGATCAATTCATTTACAGGAATACATGCATCTTTACCTTTGGGTCAACTTTCGGCTGATCCCACTTGGTAGTCTGAGGTTCTTGGTGTTCAGCCACACCTTCTCCCCAGCTTGGAACTCTACATCCCGACGCTTCTGGTTCGCGTATTTGGTTTGCCTTTGTTGAGCCCGTTCCAAGGAATCCCTCACTAGATTCCAAATGCTGAGTCTTTCCGCCGTGAATGCCTCCACTGCGGGCAACTCTCCATGATACTCGGCCACGCCGAGTTCCACAGGACCTTCAATAGCTCGCCCATTGATGACTTCCCATGGACTCACCCCGATACTCGAATGCGGTGAGTTGTTATAACACATTTCCGCAAGTCCCAAATGACTTACCCAATCGGTCTGGTCTCCCGAGACATAGCATCGCAAATAATCCTCCAGCTGCCTATTCACCCTTTCCGTTTGTCCGTCTGTCAAGAAGTGTTAGTGCCAACAACTTGACTTAATACCCCATACCTGTCTGTGGGTGATAGGCTGTGCTGAATTTCAACTTGGTGCGATACTGTTCGAGGAGAGTCCTCCAGAACCTACTGGTGAAGATCTTATCTCGATCTGAGATGATCTCTTCTGGTCTTCCCCGCACTCGAACCACTTGCTCAAAGAACAGCTTCGCCACACCTTCCGCATCCACTTCTGTTGTGGTGGGTATGAAATGTGCCATTTTCGAAAATCGGTCCACCACCACGAATATCGCATCAAACCCCTCGCTTGGGGGGAGTCCCGTGATGAAGTCCATCGTAAGACATTTCCACGGGCGATCTGGAATTGGGATTCTTTGCAACAAGCCCCCACTAGCCTTAGTCACGGCTTTTACCTGCTGACATGTTGGACATGTCTTTACATAGTCTTGGACGTCCTTAGCCATATCTAGCCAATGGTACTTCCTTTTGAGTAAGCCCATCGTCTTGGGCACTCTGCCGTGTCCCACAAGAGGTCCATCATGACACTCTTGTAGGGCTACCTTCCTTAGTTCCCCTTCTGGAACATACACCCTCGTTTGTTTGTATGCTTTATTTCGTTAAAGTGGGACTTATTCAGTAAAGTGGGACATTAATTAGCATGTGTCCACATGCCATTTCCTAGTACTTAATTAATATTTATTAATATTTCTATCAGTTTTTTAATTTATTTTTTTATATTTCACAATATTATAACACAAAATCATATGAAAAGTTTTTAATTTATAAATTATAAAGTTAAAACTTTAATTTTTTATTGTTGTTATAAAAATGGCATGTGGCCACACACCATAAGTGGGATAATGAAAAGTCCCACTTTAACGAAATAAAGCATTTGTAATAAATGAGTCCGTTGCGTTCCGCATAGCCAGTTTTCTCTTCCGTTGGCAGCTCACCTCTCTGGTGAGCTTCCCGCTCCTCTAGATTCCTCAGCAACACTTCTTGTGCTAGACCATTGTTCTCATATGCTGTCCGCACATCGTCCTAGAAGGTTGCTATTGCGCTGGATATTGCCAACCTCAAGCTCGCTTTTCGACTTAGCGCATCCGCCACGATGTTGCTCTTCCCAGGCTTGTACAGAATTTCGCAATCAAACTCGGACAAGGCATTGGCCCACCGACCTTGTTTCCCTCTTAGGTCGGGCTGTGACAAGAAGTGTTTCGTTGCCACATTGTCCGTGTAAACCTTGAAGTGTCTCCCAAGGTAGTGTCGCCACTCCTTGAGCGCCTTGACCACCGCAAACAATTCCTTCTCGTGGGCAGGCCACTTCCGTTGAGCCTTGTCCAGCTTCTTCGAGAAGAACGCTACCGGATGGTTGTCTTGCTTCAAAACTGCGCCCAACGCAAAGTCCGAAGCATCCGTTTCTACCTCAAAGTCCTTACCAAAGTCTGGTAATGCCAATACGGGAGCTTTCCTCAACTTCCCTTTGAGGTGGACGAATGCCGCCTTGCATTCCGCTGTCCACACCATCTTCCCTTTTCCTGTTTGGTCCATTAAGGGCAGGGCTACTCTCGAATAGTGTCTGATAAACTTTCGATAGTAGTTGCATAGCCCCAGGAATGCCCTCAACTCGTGTACAATTGATGGTCGCTCCCATTCCTGGATCGCTTGGACCTTCTCCGAGTCCACCTTGAGCCCGTCCTGGCCCACCACATGCCCGAGAAACTTTACCTCTTGTTGAGCAAAGTCACATTTGCTCTCTTTAGCATACAGCTTGTGTTCCCTTAGTTTCTCAAACACCTTCGCCAAGTGTTCGGCATGCTCCTCTAGCGTCTCGCTATAGATCAGGATGTCGTCGATATAGACGACCACGAAGTGATCCAGATAGGGTACAAAGACGTGGTTCATTAGCGCCGAAAACGTTGCCGGCGCATTACATAGCCCGAAGGGCATCACCAGAAACTCAAAGCTCCCATACCTCGTTTGACAGGTTGTCTTCTCGACATCTTCCTCGGCTACCCTGATCTGGTAGTATCCTGACCTTAGGTCAATCCTCGAGAAGTATTTTGCCTTTCCCAACCTATCGAACAGGTCCTCAATCCTTGGCAAAGGGTACTTGTTCTTCTTTGTATACTTGTTGAGCAACCGGTAGTCTATGCACATGCGCATAGATCCATCTTTCTTTTTCACAAATAACACCGGCGCCCCATACGGCGACTTGCTAAACCTAACATACCCTTTGTCCACCAACTCCTCTAGTTGGCACTTGAGCTCCTTGAGTTCTTTTTCGTTCAAATGATAAGGGGGACGAACCACTGCCTCAGCACCCTCGACCAGCTCAATCTTATGTTCTATCGGTCGTGCTGGGGGTAGCCCCACCGGTAGCTCCTCCGGCATGGTATCCTGGAATTGGTCCAACACCCGTTGGATCACTAAAGGTACTTCTTCCATTCCTGTCTTTTTGTCACTCTCCACCGAGAGTAAGCACAAAAATGCCGCCTTAGTTCCTTTAGTGAGTTGTCCTCTCGTGGACACCAGATTTAAGCAGGAATCTTTGGCCTTGCTTTGCCCTACCTTTAAATCTTGGGCCTCCACCCTAGATCTTCTTCCTTGGGCATTCGCCAGTACCACAAGGTTTCTACCTTGTCCATGCAGGGCTACGACGAATCGATTGAACCAGTCCATTCCGAAGATCACGTCAAATCCCGCCATGTCCAACACGGTGAAGTCCATGTCCACCTTCCAAGTCCCCACTTCGACTCTCGCTTGTCGAAGTACCTCATCGGTGCTTTGGCTACCTTGAACAAACTCTATAGTCCTTGGTTCGCCTAGCTGCTGCACCGTTAGTCCGGCTCGCCGGACTATGTCTGCAGCCACAAAATTATCCGAAGCACCCGTGTCAATAAGGATTTTAACAAAGCTACCTCCGAGCTTCCCTCGGAGGGCTAGTAGATGTCGCGAACGACTCTCTACCAAAGTTGCTCGTGTAATGAGTAACTTTGAGTTAGGGACTGGATCACATACCTCAGTTTGGACTTCACACGACTTGATGGCCATATTGGCTCTGGCCTTCTTCGGGTAGGGACATTCCCTCGAGAAGTGTCCCGCTTCACCGCAATTGTAGCATACGTTGTTTCCCACGCTGCTATATGACTTGACTTCCTTATCCGTGGGTTTGTCTCTTTTCGCCTGACTCCCCCACGTACTCGCTCGCTGGCCACCGGATTTGCCTTTCCGGAACCCCGAGGACTCATTCTTAGAGAAACTCTTCTTGAATTTCCCTCTGCTAAACGTTCCCCTTGGTTTGGCCCCTTTGCTAAACGTGGATCCCGACCCCGTCGTGTTCCCCTTTCGCAGGTTATCGTTGAAATGCACCTTGATGGCCACATCCAACGCTTCTTTGTAGTTGGTCGGGTTCCACCGCATTACTTCGCCGCGAGCCCAGATTTGCAAACCTGATATGAAGGCATGGAACGCATCCATATCCCCCATGTCCGTGACAAGTATCCTCTTTGCCATAAACCCATTCACATACTCCTGAATGGTTCCGGTCTGCTTCATCCTACTCAGCTCGTCCCTTAGATGCAGAGTAGCATTCGGAGGAACGTAAGTTGCGCGGATCCTCGCCTT
The DNA here is from genome assembly GCF_000143415.4 of Selaginella moellendorffii. Taxonomy (NCBI): domain Eukaryota; kingdom Viridiplantae; phylum Streptophyta; class Lycopodiopsida; order Selaginellales; family Selaginellaceae; genus Selaginella; species Selaginella moellendorffii. The sequence goes on along the minus strand of NW_003314261.1, from coordinate 3,966,421 downwards.
CATCATTTCCCAAGTGGCCACCGGTCCTTCGTTGGCCTCTGTCATTCTCCACCAAGACTTGGCATTATCTGCCAAGTATGGTTTTGCACATGGGACCTTCTCCGAGCTTGGTAATCGCAACACTCAGAAGTAGTCCTCCATATCGTAAAACCAATCCTCCACCACCTTATAGTCGTTCACTCCCTTGAAGACCGGTGGGGGCTTTGGTTTGTACTTGGGAACTGCCTAAGGGACTGATTCCACTTCGGTCTGTTTGACCTTGTCTGGTTTTGCCTCAGTCCCTGCCGAAGGGTCCGCACATTCTGTGCTGCCAGCATCAGCAGTCTTTCGCTTTTTCTTCCGCTTCTCGTCACGCTTTAGCTTGCGTACGAGAGTCTCTAGCAGGGCATTGGTTTGTGCCAATTGTCCTTCTAGAACATCCAATCGAGCCTTGGATGACCGAACCTCACCACCAGACTTCTGTTTGGAAGTTGCCTCACTGGAGTCCTCCTCATGCAAGGATTCCTCATCCATCGCCTCCTGTTCGACCGGAGGCTCCAGCTCTGGAGGAGGTTCCGTCTCTGCCTGGGTTCGCTTACGTCCTGCCCTTGCCATCTCCCAACAATCCGCCTCTATCCTTCGCTAGAACTGAGGAAGAGGCTCCGATACCAAATTGTAAGCCACAAATTTTTCCTTTCCAATTTGCCAGCTTACCTCGCCTATCCGACCAACTCTGCCTTGGCTCGTGCTAAGTTCCCTCACCAAGGTTCTCGCCTATGGTACCAGCTCCTACTTGGTTTCAGCTACTTACTGCACGAGCAACGGAGTGTTAGCCATCCATCTACGGATTCCCAAATCTCTCCCAATCCCCCTCCCCGGGTTAGACTGGACTTAAGGTTCGGCTACACTCCCCGCAGGCACAAGCAGCCAAGCACACCAAGCCTCCAGATTCCTAACACCCCTTGGTACCACAAGACTTGATCATGGGACCCTCTAAATCCCAAGCCTTGGGTGCAGCACTTGCTTCGGGACGTCGGGGCGAAACACCGTGGCCTAATGGCCCGGTATGGGTACCTCTACCCCCCTTTTCCATCCCGAAGGGAAGGCCCAAGCCCCCGGAAGGGCGAGGACCAATGAGCCACAAGGTACTCAAGTGGGGCACCACTCCACCTGAGCCGGGAGCACCGCAGTTGGTTTCCCTTTCGGGAGTGGGAGCTGCTCTTGAGCACTTCCTTGGATGGCCCCTCCGGCACCAGCCAAGTCCATGCTCACTCCTACCCAAGGCCCCTCGGTCCCAGTCTCAACCTCAAGTCGGTTTGGAAGCCCAACTGGAGAGTCCCTTCAAAACTGGTTCCTGGACCTCACTATCCCTACTATACTTTTGGAACCCCCTGCAGCCCCCCCCCCCCCCCCCCTGGGAGACGCACGCTTTGGGCTTTCACCCCTTGACCCGTATTAGTATTTGGACTTAGTCTCTGGCTCGATCTCGGACCCGATTTCGGATCCGACTTCGGATTCGGTCTCGGACTCGATTTCGGACTCGATCTCGGACCCGATCTCGGACCCGACCTCGGACTCGACCTCGGACTCGGTCTCGGACCCGATTTCGGATCTCGGACTCCGTCTCGAACTCGGTCTCGAACTCGGACTCGAACTTGGTTCCCGAGTCGGTCTCGGACTCGATTCCGGACTCTATCTCGAACTCGGTCCTAGAGTCGGTCTTGGACTTGATCCTCGACTTGGTCCCATCCGATGAACTCTTTGTCATTTCGGTCAAGCTTTTGGGGATCCTTTAGCCTACGACATCTCCGGGAGTCGGTTCCTTACACTGCCCACTGGGAAGTCCAAGACTAGAGTGAACATGGACCGACAAGTAGGGTAGCTTGGTGAAGTGTTCAAGAGCCGGCTTTAGTTCCCCCGGGAGATTGATTGGCCGATGCTCCCAGTCCAAGTGTGGGTGGCACTACCTACTTGGATACCAGGTGTGGCTCAACGAAACCTCGCTCTAAGCCCATGGCTAGAGCACCTAAGGGTAGAAGGCAGGGAGAGTACCCAAGTGGCTCGCGTAAGGCCATGGTGTTCCGAAATGTTGCCCCAAAGTCCCAGACTGTGGAAAGGAAGAGGAGCAGACCTCTGGCATAGTGACTAAGGACATAGTCACATGGTAAGGACGTCCCAGAGGGCATTGAGACTTAGTGGTCGGGCCTGTGAGCCTTGACCCAGTGGCAGTGTGGGTGAACACGGCCATGGGTAGGACGGGACTTGGTTGGGACTGAAAGAGGGATATTGGGGAAGGCTGCTCTCCTTGTCGGTGGGCATTTGAAGGATGCTAAAGAATGGATCTGTGATGACCACTCATGGATGGTTAGCCTAGTTTTGGAGAGACAGGATCGTGATGCATGTGGTATTGGACCACCAGTGTGGCAAAGGTGAATGGGCATGGTCTTAGTGTAACGGGCCGATGTGTCAATGGTACCCTTGGGTGTCGGTCTTGGGATTGGACACGTGGAGCACTTGGACCAAGTGCAAAGGTTGAGTGGCGGGGATGCCATTCTCGGGGCTAGCAAGCCCAAAGTCCGAAATAGGACTTATGGAGGTTGTGAGTGAGACTCCTCCAAGTGGTCGAAGGTGTGGTTAAGTGGCTAAAGTAAAATGGAAAAATTAGTCGCTTACAAGGGGGCTATGGGGGGTTCCAAATGTATAGTAGGGATAGTGGGTAGGTCAAGCATGGCTGACCAACCTGAGGCATAGTCTGGCTCCCGCTTGCGTGCTTGTCCTTGTTCTGCGTCCAACTTGGGTCTAAGCCCAAGTTCCATTCCATGCTAGCTAATGGAGTACCCATATCCTCACGTTAGGCCACTAGTATGCTGAAATAGCGCCAGACTTCGTTTGGCTCCGTTTTGCATGCTAGTCCTGGCATTGGGATGCTGGTTGCTCCAGGACTGTTCTAAGTCGCTTCGGGCTCCTGTCCCTTCGCTCTTTGGGCTGTTTGCTCGGGAGTTGCTCTGTGGTTCGGTTCCATCACTCCTTGGCTTCATGCTTGGGAGTTTGGCACCGTTCTTTCGTTTAGTGGCCCAAGGCCCTGAACCTCGGGTTCCACACCACTATTCTATGGACACGTGGCATCTGCCACGTGGCACAAAGAGGGTTAGGTTCCACTTCGTGGTGTTATCCTATGGTAAATCACCATAGGATAAAGGGTAAAAACCACATGCGCTACAGAAAGCAAGCTTGAGGTTTAGTCAAAGATGAGACCGAAAAGAGAGTCGTCAGGGACGAAGGATCAAACACGTAAATCATTTTCTCTTCAAGATACTATTTGCAATGAGGTGTTAACTCATTGCTCGTGTTGACAGTATGTAATCAAGGGTCTCTATCTTGATACATGTTGGAAATGATTGTCTTGCAAGTGGTGAGTTGTGGGATGGATAGCAGTGAAGTGCTATACCATTTTGTCTAAGTTTACTATTGGAAGACTTGGGTTACAATGCTCAATTCTTTTCTAGGAACCTTGCTATTGCTTCTTGAGTAGCTTGGTGTTGGATTAGTGTTGAGTTTGGTCAGAAAAAGAGTAGCATGAGTTTATCCGTGTTGTGAACAAAAGTTAGTGGTGTTAGATGTTGTAAATCTCTATTGATGGAGTGTGGCATTTATGTTGCATTTTGTCGAATTGAGTTAGCACTTGATATTCACAAAAACCTTTGAAATAATGACATGGGTGTTGCTTATGCTATTGCTCAATTGATGATCAATTCATTGTGATATTTATATCATATCCATACGATAATGAGCAATGTGTTTATGAAGTTGCTTGGGTAAATGATGATCAACACCAAAGTAGTTGATGGAGAAGCTAGTCTACTTACATATAGTAGTATTGTAATAGCTTTGACTAGATTCTCAATGGTGGTCCATTATGCTAAGCTTAAATTGGTACCTTGTTTTTTAAAGTTTGCTCATAAGGTGTTGGAAAAAGGTTGTAGCATTCATTTGCTATAGCTCATCGGTTGATTTGTTAGCACTTGGAGTAGATTGTTGGATGGAGAAGGTGTGTAGTTGAGGCATTGACATTGCTAGCACTTGTGTTAGTGGAAGTGGCTGATGAGGAATTTTTTCCTTAAAGCTTGATTTCTATGTCATTTTTCTTGTTAGTGTTTTGGCTTCACATTGGATCTTGAAGGTGGTTGAAGAAGAGTGTTAGTGCAAATGTGGATATCCGAAGATGTGGTCTTCGTGATCAAGCTTTGGATATTCATTTTGCATTTTTGCGGATGTCGATGTTGGATGTCGAAAGTATGGGCAAAGATGTTTGAAGCTTAAGCATACTATGGGTCATGAGAATTGGTGTTGAAGTGAACTTATGTGAAGTTGTAGGTAGGAGGAAGTTGGTTGAGTCTTGAAAGTTTGTATTCTTGGACTGAGAGTCATTCTTTCTCTAGGATGGAAAATTTTCCACGAATTTTCTTAAACTTTTCCAATAGCTGATCTATTAGTCACTTTGCTCGAAAACCATTCCATTTGCATAAGCCAATACAAACTAGTGAAGGGGTTGGAGTTGACTTTGGTTGGCTTAAACTTTAGTAAGTAATTTGTATGATGAAGCCCAGAAGGGATGTTGACTTTTGGGGCTAATGCAATTGAGTTGAATAGAGTCTAGAGTTGGTGTAGAAAAGTGGCCGTTGCACTTTTCTAAAAAAGGTGACCCTTGTGCCTTTCTTCTGTAGCGTTATGCTCGGTGGCAAGTTGCACCTTGCATTTCATTAAACTCTATGAGAGTAGTGAGCTCTCATTGATCTTAACTTAGTCTTGGTAGCCCTGCGCCTTGGCTGAGGATAGTGATGTCCAACTTAATTGTTTGAGGTTGAGATGTTGGTACTTGTACTATAATTTAGTCTATGAGGAGGTTGTGTACCGATATGAGTTCATTTCATGGTTTTCACTTTAGTTTCAATTAAGTGTTAATCATGCATAGTTAGCCTCTTCAAGGCATGCTCAAAGCTATTGGCTAGACGTATTGGTAAGTTTATTGCAGATGAGTTGGATTCGAATAGTCATTTAGTTCATGCCTGTCCATGAACCTTTATCTCGTGCTTGAGGTATTACGTTTATGTTGGACAAGTATATGACTTGATGATCAATTCATTGTGATATTTATATCATATCCATACGATAATGAGCAATGTGTTTACGAAGTTGCTTGGGAGTTTGGCACCGTTCCTTCGTTCAGTGGCCCAAGGCCTTGAACCTCGGGTTCCACACCACGTTCCTTTGGACACGTGGCATATGACATGTGGCATTTGTCACGTGGCAGAAAGAGGGTTTAGGTTCCGCTTCGTGGTGGTATCCTATGGTAAATCACCATAGGATAAAGGGTACCCGAAGACACATACTCTAATTTAGACTACTGCCAAGGACATAACTCTAGAAAAAGTTCATTAGCTTTTGCGTTATGAAGTTTGGCTTTTAGATGTGTTGAGAAGAATATTATAGGTTGTACCATGATTTTTATTAGTACACAACCTCCTCATAAACAAAGTTATAATATAGATATTAACACATCAACCACAAACAACTAAGTTGGACATCACTATCCTCAACCAAAGTGTAAAACTACTAAGACCAAGTTTAGATCAATGAGAGCACTACTCTCATAAAGTTTATTAAAATGCAAGGTGCAATTTACTACCAAACATAAGGATACAGTAGAAATGCATAATGGTCACTTTCCTAGAAAAGTGTAATGTCCACTTTTTTACACCAACTTCAGACCTTATCCAACTTAATTGCGTTATCCCCAAAAGTCAACATTTGTAAAATGCAAATGAATACCTATGATTTAATTATAAAGACTATGTGAGGGCCAAGTGTACGACTACGATGCCGTATACTAATATTAGTGTAGTGGGATTTTGGTAGCCGTCGGATTGGTTTCAATTCGGACCACTCGCTCCTGTATATAAGCTAGGGTTTTTGGGCTAATTGATATGCACATTTCTGTATTCCCTTTCCATATTCCATGCACTCACATTGGTGGAGTTGAGGGGCACCTTTGATTGTCCCTGGGGAGTACTTGGATTTGGGATTTTAGTTTAGATCTAGCTTTTGCATTGTCTAGATCTAGCTTTTTCCATTTCCTTTCTTTTGTTCTTTCCTTTAGGATTTTGGTTTAGATCTAGCTTTTTGCATTGTCTAGATCTACCATTTCCTTCTAGCTTTTTGTCGTTTCTCTTCTTTTGCTCTTTCTTTTTCATTCGTCTCCATAGCAGATCAACAATCTCCTCCTTTGACTCTGGAGCAGCAATTGGTACAATTGCTTGATGCTCGAATCAAACCATTGGTTCGATCACTTTACGGTGATTGCCACATATCATTCTTGGGATGATGTTCGACGTTTGCATGAGTTTCCCACGTGTCTCCAAGGGACAACGTTGCAGTGGTACAATGGTTTGGGAGCAGCCACTTGCGAGGATTGGAGTGTTCTTCCAGATGTCTTCAAATGCGCCTTCGGACATGCCGATGACTATGATGATACTTTCCAACAATTGCATCGTCTTTGCCAAGGGCCATCTGAGTCAGTGATGCAATTTGGTGTTTGTTTCCGAAGTCTTTTGCTTCGTGTGGAACCAAATATGTCAGAGCGGATCAAGCTAGGAATGTTGTGGCCAGCACTTCGTCAAGATGTTGTCGGACTTGTGCATGCACTTGCTCCCGCCACCCTTGACGATGCTCTTCGCTTGGCACAATGTTATGAGATGTCGCCTCTTCCACTTCTCGCTACACGTCCTTCAGCTCCACTTCCTGTGGGTGATGGTCCTATTCCAATGGAGGTTGATGCTGCTACTGCTCGAGTCCAAGGTCAAGGGCGAGGACGTGGTCGTGGCCGTGATATTTGCTGCTGGGTATGTGATGAAGTTGGTCATACTTATCAGCATTGTCGGCATTTTCCGGATTGGCAACCTCCATTTCCTGGGTGGAGACCTTGGCGTCAACAACGTCCCGTTGGTGCTGCTGCAATGGAAGGTTTGGACTCCGAGATGCATCTGAGAAACGAGGAGTCACGCGAGTAATGGAGGGACCTTGTGCGAATAAGTCAGTGACCCCTCCATCTTTCTTTCGGGAGTATCATCAAGGGGTTCACTGGGCACCAGTTCATCCAGTGTTTACTTTCCAAGCTCGTCTTTATAACAAGAGGTCTCCTATTATTCTCTCCATGTTGGTGGATACAGGTTCGAGTTTATCTTCTATTGCTTGACTTGTTGCCACACGTTGTCGTCTACACTTGCGTCGTGCGGCGGAACTAGTTTTCATTCTTTATGGCAATGGCCTTACACATGCATGTGCACGGGATGAGGCAGATCTGGTTGTGCGTGTGGGCGATCTCGAGCTTGAGTTGCAGTCGTTGCAGGTGGTGCCGAGTCAAGCTTTTGACCTCATTCTTGGTATGGATTGGTTGCAGCGCAATCATGCCAAATGTGACTTTGAGGCTTCTCCCCCTTATCTTATACTTCCTTATGTTTCATCTATTCCTCTCATTTCCGTACCTCTTCGTCCCTCTACTTCTACCTCTCCTTCCATTACTTTTGTTTCCCCACTCTTTCCTCCTGTGTTTCCATCTTATTCTGCTCTTCCCTTTTCCGATCCCTCTGACGATCTTTGTGTTGCAGTCGTTGACTGGCTCATGAAGGAGTATTCTGATCTCTTTGACTTTGACCTATCATCTGGAGCCAAGATTGCCACACGTCATCCAATTCCAACTAGGGATGCTCGTCCAATCAAGGTTCCTATTCGTCGTCGGTCACCAAAGGAGATCAAAATTTTATGTGCAAATGTCAAGGAGATGTTGGAGAAGGGTGTTATTCGAAAGTCGCGGAGTCCTTGGGCATGTGAACCTCATCTTGTGACAAAGCCTGATGGGAGTATTCGTTTCTGCATTGACTATCGTCCGTTAAACGACGTAACGATCTCGAATGTGTACCCTCTTCCTCACACTGCTGATCTCTTGGATCGTCTCGAGCAAAGTCGTTGGTTCACCAAGCTAGATCTTGCTTCTGGGTACTGGCAAGTACCGATGGCCGAAGAAGATATTCCTAAGATTGCTTTTAGTACACCATTTGGTTTGTATGAGTTCTTGGTGATGCCATTTGGTTTGAACAATGCTCCAGCAACTTTTCAACGGATGATGGACGAGGTTCTTTGCGATATGCCGGAGGTGACTACTGACTTCATTGATGATGTCTTGATCCACTCGGAGGGGACATGGGAGGAGCACGTTCGGGATGTTTATAAAGTGTTGGATCGGCTACGTGACGTTGGTTTAAAGCTGAAGCGGTCGAAGTGCGTGTTTGGATCCAAGGACACAACTTATCTTGGGTACCGTATTTCTCGTGAGGGTTTGCAAGTTGATCCTGACAAACTTGTGGCTGTTCTAAAGTTCCCTACTCCGAAGTGTGTGAATGATGTGCAGCGCTTCTTGGGCAAGGTGCAGTATCTCGGGCGTTTTGTGGATCATCTTTCTGATCGCACTGCATCATTGCGAGTGTTGCTGAAGTCATCAACATCGTCTTTCATTTGGTCTCTAGATTGTGAGCGGGCATTCGAGGATCTCAAAGAGTTATTGACAACTCCTCCGGTTTTGGCATATCCTAACTACACTCGACCTTTTATTTTGTGCGTGGATGCTTCTGACATTGGTCTTGGAGGTGTGTTAATGCAAGAGAGCTCGAGTGTGCCTGGTCAGTGCCATCCCATTGCATATATAAGCCGTACATTACAACCAGTGGAGATGAACTACTCCATGACAGAGAAGGAGTGTTTAGCAGCAGTCTGGGGTTTCGAGAAACTTCATGCATATCTACATGGTTCTCGGACGTTACTTGAAGGTGACCATGCTGCTGTTACTTCGTTATTAAAGCGAAAGAACCTGGTTGGTCGTTCTGCTCGGTGGGCTTTGAAGCTTCAAATATATGATTTTGATGTTGTTCACCGCCCAGGGAGTTCTATGGCTAATGCTGATGCCCTTTCTCGAGCTCCTCTTCCATCTTCACTCTTTTCTCATGTTTCTGACGAGCCTGTCATTCCAACATCTGTGGATTTTCTAGACGAGGATTCTATGCCATCAGTGGTTATTGTACTTGATGTTCAGTGTCCACAAGGTGCCGAGCAAGATCTACCTTCGCTTGATGAGGTTCGTGAGGCTCAAAAGATTGAGCCATGGATTCGAAGGCTTCAAGATGGGTTTGAGAACCCTTCATCACTTGCTGATGACTTGCCTTTCCGGCATTTACATTCTCAATATCGTCTTGAAAATGGCCTTCTTTATTTTGTGGGGACAGATCCTGATGATCATTTACGGCTGGTGGTGCCTTCTATCTTTATTCCACAGTTTCTCCATGCCTACCATGATTCTCCTGTTCTAGGTGGGCATATAGGACATTGTCGTGTAATTGAGAAGCTACGCAGGTCTTTCTATTAGCCGGAGATGCGACGTGATATTATCCGGTATGTGCGTAGCTGCGTTTGGTGCCAAGCTCGTAATACTCCCCGTCGGGCTGCAGAAGGACGGTTGGAGTCAATTGTAGTTTCCCGTCTGTTTGAGTTGGTGGCGTTTGATCTTATGGGACTTTTTCCACGGTTGACTGCTGGCAATGAGTATGTTATTATTGCTTCTGACTATTTGACTCGTTGGGTGGAAGTTGGTGCTCTTGCTAGCGCCTCTGCAACTGCGGTTGGATACTTCCTCCTAAATCGAGTGGTGTTCCAGCATTCTTGTCCAGAGCGGATTCTTTCGAATAATGGTCCCGCATTTATGGCTAAGGTATTTCATGTTTTGACGTCTTAGTTAGGGATTCGCCACACTTTCACGAGTGCTTATCATCCACAATCAGATGGTCTGGTGGAACGGCTCGTTCGGACATTCAAGGGGATGATTGCAAAGTATGTGAACTTTCAGCATTTGGATTGGGATGGTTATTTGCCGTTTCTTCGGTATGCATATGTCACTAGGGTGTAGAGTTCTGTTGGTGCTTCACCATATAAACTCCTATATGGTCATGATCCAATATTACTAACGGAGCTGGGTTTACCTTCGCGATTGCCACAAGCGGCGGATGCTAGGTCATGGGATCAATATTTGACAAGCATTCTTCCACTTGTCCGAGCGGAGTCTGCCGAACACTTAGGCCGCGTACAAGTGAGATAACAACCGTGCTACAACTCCCATCATCGTCCACCTGCGGAGTACAAAGTGGATGATTTGGTGTTAGTCTGTTTTCCCCATCTTACGGTACGTGGTTTATCTAAGGGGCTCCTTGCACAGTGGAAAGGACCGTATCAGGTGTTGCAGCAAGTTGGACCACAAGTTTATGAGGTTCGGCATAACGTCCAGCAGGCTGATCCTCCAGAGATTGTGCATATGCAGCAGTTGAAACACTTCATACAAAGGGATTAGGAGCGGTTAATACCATCTACAGACCCGCCGATGCCTTCTCCTGATGTTCCTCTAGATCCCGGCCCATCTACAAGAGAACCCTTATAGTCTTCCATTATTCCGAGAGGAGGGGATGATATGAGGGCCAAGTGTACAGCTACAATGCCATATACTAATATTAGCGTAGTGAGATTTTGGTAGCCGTCGGATTGGTTTCAATTTGGACCACTCGCTCCTGTATATAAGCTAGGGTTTTTGGGCTAATTGATATGCACATTTCTGTATTCCCTTTCCATATTCCATGCACTCACAACTATATTTTTGGATACCCATATTGCACTAATACTCTTCTTCAATCACCTTTAAAATATAGTATGAAGCAAAAATATTAACATGAAAAATGACATGAAAAATCAAACTTTAAGGAAAACTTCCTCATTAGTTGAAATAACAATATCATTTCTATTAATATAAGTGTTTTCAACTACACACTTTCTCCGTCTGACAATTTATTCCAAGTGCTAACAAATTTACCAACAAATTATAATAAGTGAATGCTATAACCCTTTCCAAAATCTTAATGGGCCAACTCTAAAGGAACAAAAGTACTAATTTAAGCTTAAGATAATGGATCACTATTGAGAACCAAATCAAAGCTATTTCGATGCTACTTGTAAGTAAACTAACTTCACTATCAACCACTTTAGGATTAATTTGTTTGACTAAGAAACTTTGTAAACACATTGCTCACTATCATATGGATATATAATATAAGTATCACAATGACTTATTCATCAATAGAGCAATACCATGAGCATTGCCTATGTCATTACTTCAAAGGTTTATGTGAGTATCAAATGCTAACTTTATTTGATAAAATGCAACATAAATGCTACACCCATTAATAGAGATTTACAACATTAAACACCACCAACTTTATTCACAATATAGATAAATTCATATCATTCTCAATTTGACCAAACTCAAAATTAATTCAACACCAAGCTATTCAAGGAACAATAGATAAGTTCTCCAAAAAAAAAGGAGCATTGTAACCCAAACCTTCAATAGCAAGTCCAAGTAAAATGGTTTAACACTTCATCACTTCCCAATCCCACAACTCACTATTTATAAAACCATCATACCTAACATGCATCAAGTTAGGGACTCTCAACTATATGATGTGAACACAAACAATGAGATCACCTTGTTATAAATCATCTCTCTAAGAAGAGAAAATGATTTATGTATTTGATCCTTCATCCCTGATAACTCTCTTTTCGGTCTCAACTTTGACTAAACCTCAAGTTTGCATTCACATTGCCATCAGTCTAATTCTAGAAAAGTTTATAAAAGATCATGTCAATGATTATTTGAACTAAAAGACTAATCCCTATAGTCTTGATTGATTCACTTATAATCATTCTTAAGAAGGATCCACTAGTGCAATACTAAATAGCTATGGATTAGTTTATTTGCCACTCATAACAAACCCAAGGAAAGTTTATTTTTACCCACGATATATGGAACAACTCATAAAAACACCGATAGGTTAACATTAATCCTGCCAACTCAAAATGTAATCTTGAGTTGTTAATATGCCTCACTCATAAGCCCAAGTGCAAACTCATGTAAACGATACATCTCAATCCATCTTATAAGCCCAAGCACAAGCTCACATAATATGGTTCAAAAGGTAATAAAATCTATACCTAAGGAACAAATGTGAAGTCATAGCACTCAAATGTGTACCTACTCAGATCATCATTTTTATTTCTACATATACAACGAGACTAATTGCCTAATCTCATTGGATAGTACTCATTAAGACTCACCCGCTCTAATACTAAATGGAAAGTGTCTAGATTTGCTAATTTAGCATATCTACAAAATGTAAAGATTGTTCTAAACACAATGGTGTTATTTCGGTATCCAAATTTGCATTCTAGCGCCATTCCATATTTAATAAGTTTGAAGCTTATCCTAGAGACTAACTCTTAGTTTTAAGGGTAACTAAAGTTGAAAGCTCAAACAGTGTGTTCCTCAAGAGGGGGGGAGGGGGGGGGGGGGGGGGGGGGTTTCTAAATGTATAATAAGGATAATGGGTAGATTGGCCATAGCTAACTAGCCTAAGGAATAGATTAACTCCCATTTGTGTGCCTGTCTTTGTTCTATATCTAACTTAGATGTAAGCCTAAGTTCAACACTATGCTAACTAATGAAGTACTTATATCTTTGCATTAGGCTACTGATATGCTAAAATAGTGCCAGACTTTGTTTAACTCCATTTTGTATAATGGTTTTGACTTTGGGATGTTTGACATTCTATGATCGTTCCTATGTCGCTATGTGCTCTTGTCTTTTCACTCCTTGAGTTAAATGCTCAAAAGTCACTTTATACTTTTGTTCCCTTGCTCTTTAATTTCATATTTAAGAGTTTAGTTCCATTCCTTCATTTAATGGCTCAAGGCTTTGAAACTTGGGGTTCTACTCCACTTTCCTTAAACACATGGCATATGGCACTTACCATATAACATGTGGCATATAGAAGGTTTAGATTCTGCTTCGTGGTTATCCTATAGTAAATCACTATAAGCCACATGCACATTATAGATGGTTTTTTTGAGATGGTGATCCTGGAAAGGAATGAGCAAAGCCATCTACCTCAAAGCTCTCAATCATTTTGACATCATGGCATATAATACTTGTGAATGGATTGTAGGGCTTGCCATCTAAAATCAAAGGTAACATTGCTGTAAGTGGGATTAATAATGGAGCTCAAATGGTAAAATCCATTTCTAAAGGTTTATATTGATCTCAAAGTAGTCACTGTTAGAGAACAAGGGAAACACTTGAAGGGAAAAGTATACTTGGAGAAGAGGATATAGTTAGTGAATCCAACAGTGTGGGTAACAATTGTATCAAACTCAAGTGATTGGACTTTCGCAATGGCACCTTGGTTCATATGAAATGGTCTAGTAGGTCCATGCTTATGAGATTATCATTGCAAAGCCCAGATTAAAGGCCACCCATAGAAATGAAAAAAAAAAATAAAAGAAAAAAGGCACACAACCTGCATTTTTTGCTATTGATTGCATTCAGGGGCAAGGGAACACCAAAGTCAAAAGGCAAGGAACATCCCACTCCTCAACAATTTGCTTGCTTGAGCTGCCAAAACAAACAATGTCACACCATTGTGAATGTTTGAGCTATCAAAAGCTCACTTTACACTTGGATAGCACATTGTTGGACAAGTTTAAGCAGCTGGACTCAGAGACATACGAGAGATACATGTCACACTTGGAAACCACATATCATGGAAGAGAAAAATTTGAGAACCTTGATGGCCTCTAGGAGTGAATGGAAGTGCTTGGAGCTATGGCTGCCAAAGCTGTTGAAATATGAGGATTGTGGCATTGGGAGCATCCCAATGTGCTGCTTTGTGATGGCCATTCTTGTTGCTCTAAACTTTGAATCTTAGTGACGATCAAAGCTATGACAAAAAAGCAAACTACAAAGCATTCAAGCCATTAGGGCAGAAAGGAGAAAGAGAGAGATTTACCTTGATCCTCACCTTGATCTGTGCATCCAAAAGCACTAGGCTTGCTACTTTACCTTCTCCATGTCACTCTTGCACAACATTCAATATAAGTGGCACATGAGAGAAAGATTTACAAGAATTGTTGTGCTAATAGAGAAGAACACTTGCTTGGAATTTGCGATCCTATTATTCATCTTAATAGAATCTAGAGGAATATTTTATTAGATATTTTACTATTTTAAATATAGAAGGACTAGACATTGCCTAGCATAAGCTGTGTAGTGAGCAAAGTTTGTTTGATCCACATATTATCTCATCCAGAATTGAGGGAGTGGCCCTGCTTAGTAGGAATGGAATTAAGGAAGTGAGTAACTCCGTTTTGATTCTCACCTAAGTGCATGTCATACATGTCATATTTTCTTCTTCTTTTGTAACACCCAAAAATATATAAGTTATGCAAGATAATTATTGGCCAAGACAAAACCTTATCAAAATATTTCAATAAGACATGGTTAAAGAAATAACTTTTTTGACAGTTACCCTTCCATTTGACAGCTGCCAATGGCTAGATCTAACAACTTAAAAAGTTTGGCAACTCCTTTTTATTATTATACATGATGATATAAGGTGTTAGATGTAAATGAGGCCTGATATATTGGACTATGTCCTATGATATCATGATATAATTAGAAAGAAGAAAATAAAAAATAAAAATAGATTTTTTGAAAGAGACAATAAATGACAAAGCACAAGCAAGAGAAGTCTTAACTAAGTACATTCCAGTTATCTTCTTTTATAAAGGACAGCTCAATCATATTGCATAATAGAGATAAAAAATAAAGTCTTAGAAGAGGTAATGCTTAATGTTTTTTAATTATTGCAATTATTGCAATCTTTTTTTTTTTTGCAATAAAGCAAACCCAATATGGTGGGTTGTGGTGGCCAAGGGATATAATGTAGCAATAGTAAATTTGTGCTAGCAAAATCCTTAGAATTTGCATTGACAAAATTTTTTATCAATCCTTATCTTAGATCTATGCTCAACCTAGAAAAGTCCCCTAGATTTGTTAGGCTGCCATAAATGACTAGCCTACTCTATTAAATTGCTAATCTTTTTCAATAAAATTTATATGCACCACTCTCCTCCACTCATACTCTGTTTTTCTCTCCCAATCCAAAATTCATAGTTATTTGGAATTTCTAAAAAATTATAATCACTTCCCTTGGACATATTAATCTTTGGACACCTTGTGCTTTCATCTATACACTCCAATCCCATTGACTAATAACTCATATTATTTGCTTTATTTATTTAACTAGTACAACTACAGAGAGATTGTACTCATTCATAAGTTTTAAGTATACAATATCATTCTTTATATAACATAGTAAAAATCAATATAAAATTATAGAAGTATAAACTTTGGCTTTTTAAAACTTTTCTTGGTTAGTCCATATTATTTTCTTAGAATTATAGTTATTTTTCTAAATTATATTTTCACTTAGCAAATGACCATCAAGCTGAATATGAAGATAACATAAAAAACCATACCTTAAAATGTCTGAAGACTATAAAATTTGTAACTTGGTATTATTTATATTTTTTACTTCTAAATTACAATTATTTAGAGTTTCTCTATATATATTATTTATTGAAGCTAAACTATTACCATTAATTAAATGAGTACCAAAAAATTTTTTATGTCCATTTATTAATTGTATTCAATATAATAAACAATATGAAATATCAATATCAAAGTTTAGAATATTAGCTGGTGGATCATAATCATCAGGTAAACCTTTGGAATATTCTAGAATGGGATATTCTTCATTTTCATCTAGGATCTCTCATAACAATATAATCTATAGCAAAATATTGATATACTGTAGCTAATTTTTCCTAAACCATACAGACATGCATGATAAGCTACAAACTAGTAATAATTTGTCTAAATGTTTCTCCTAAATAATCTAGAGCAAATTCATAATTAGGAGGAAGTGGAATACAATTATAATCTCTATAGCCATTAGAAACAA